>NW_018404532.1:165706-185373 GCF_002113885.1 Mizuhopecten yessoensis
TTTTTTGTCACTTTGAATAATATTTCTGTTCATGTTAAAAACAAAATCAACTCTCTGTATAAATATATCAGGTGACCGTTAAGGCTCATGGGCCTCTTGTATATATATATTTCTTAGATTTATTAATGGTTTATGCTAGCGGGTATGGTTTTGTTGTTGTTAAATTGTTCATTTTTACTTGCTTAGAGTTATATGGGAACTTCTAAGACATCCTGTATACATAACTTTTTCAAAGAAGGGAAGTGTGTAGCGGGGAGGGGGGGCGAAGGGGGGGGGGATTCTTGTTGTATATAGTCTATATGTGTTCTATGTGTCAGACAGGGGTCCGTGAATGCAGTGTAGTTACGGTACTACATGGAGGCCAGGGTGCACTGGAGTCACCCGACCTCTGTCTGTTGTGGTGTCCTGTCCATGTGTACCAGTCCAGTGCTAAGTGTTGTCAGTTTACCTGTCTGTGATTTCATGCTTTTCTGTCTGTGCCTGTGTCTGCGACAGCACTATGTTTTCATTGGTCGAGAGTTTTGTATTGTGAATGTTGCTAGGTATATAGTGGGGTGTTACTTTCGGTTTTAGCGCAGAGTGAAGGATTGGTTTCCTGTTACGACTGCCATAGACTTCTATAGGGGATAGTAGGTACGGTAATGTTAGAATAGCAGATTAAAGATAGTTCATGTTTAGATAGATAAGGTTTGGAATGTCGGGTGGATGTTAGCCTAGTAGCCTAGTACTATGTAGGGTTGGGGGGTCGTCTCGGCAACTTGTTAAGGGTTTTACGTGTTCTCATCTAGGCCTGTATTATTGTTCATGTTTCAATGCTTCATGTATCTCTTGTTAATAAATACTGTTATTGTATCACAAAAGGAGTTGAGTTATTACCTTCACCAGCAGAAACAAGCTACCCAATTCGAACCTGGGTTGTGAGGAAAAGGTAGCGAGCCGGGGGTAGTTTGTTCATAATAAACTGGGCCCGTCTTGCTCCTGTTACACATTTGTAACCAAACTCATGTGGGGCTGATGGCCATTGGCCGAATTACTTGCAGTTCTTTAACAGGTTAAGAAACAAAATAACGGGTAAAATTTCAAGTAAGAACCGTATCTGCCGTTTTTGTTTTATAGGCTAACATCGATCTGTGTTCAGTACTACTACTGGTCCCGTGGTAGATTCTTTCGTTACTGATTATTACATACATGTACTTTATCGACGTTTTGCACTTTACCTTTTCCAAGATGTTTCAGTGACATTGCTGGAATTTCACAGGACAAGTTACGGGATCGTACATATGTTGCCAAACGTAGCTGGACCAGTCTTGTCATGAGTCTGCCGGACTTTGACATATTGCAACAATCGTCAAACGGTGATAAAACATGACCCACATTTTGACATTGCAGCTCATCTCATTAGAGTTATTCCCCTTCTATAGTCTTTTTAAGTGGACAGCATGACTCGGATTTAACATTATATGTTTGTGAAATGTTTGCAAACTCTTAGAAATATTATACAGTTACGGAACCCAGTGATACATCCAAGGATAGTAGTATGGACTTAACCCAAATCGGGACACTTTTTAGATATGTGCATGTGATATTTGTTTCATTTCATGTATTGTGTTTGTCTTATCTTGTATCATATTTACTGTTATTTATATTTATCGTGTTTGTCGAAATACAAGCTCCTGAGAGCTTATGTTAAATTGTTCACCCTATTCGACGTTAAATAAGGCTTCTTGCCTACTATCGACTTACTATCCACTTTTCATTTCTATCACAATTTGATGTTTTGGGCGCGTGGTTCTATAAAAAGAACGCGAAATACCATCCGAGTTGCGTAACGTTAGTGTAGGCAAATTCGTCACATTATATTTTGTACTTAAGGGTGTCAGTTGATAATTTGTCCAAATACACATGTATCAAAATGCCGACGAGCACCCTAGTCCAGTCTTTCTTCATCTTTAAACCTTCCTCCGTCAATATTGACGATTACGGAATTTATTGTATGACAAAAATAGCTCAAAGGTCAAACTAATTGCAAAATAATTTAATTCTTGTTATTACAATATGGAGTAGTCTATATGACATTCAAAAAGTCCCACAACTTTGAAGGGATGGAACTTTTTTTTTACATGATCAAAAACGATAATTGGGGGTAGGGGAAATATTGATCTCATAACATTAATTAAGGACCGTCTAGGTCAATATATTTACACTATGAAGATTAGTACATCACATGATAATTTCTAGGATAGCTATTGGATAACTTCCCTTGTTCTATTTGGTATAGTTATCCGCCCTTGACAACGGGAACCATACCTGGAGACGGGCACTATACCTTTTTTTTTGGACCGCTGAGACGGCGGGAAAAGTATGGAAGGGGATCACCGCCATAATTATTTTTTTATAGAATTAGTTACTTCTGGTTTTGAATCTAATTCTATGTACATTTGTATTATTTCTCTAGTTGATAAGTGTCTATTTTCCATGCTATGTACATTTGTGTTGTTTCACTCGTTTACAAATCTATTGCGTGTTCATTCCATGCTATGCTAGGGAACTCAATTAGATATAATTTCAAAAATGAAGAATGTCTTGTATTTCAGTTCCTTTTCCAAATGCATTTTATCACACAGGGGAGCATATAGTAACTTAGTCCGAATTATTCTGACGTTTTATCGACTTTTTTCATATCGGTCTGTCGTCGATTAACGTCAGAACTCCGGCCCTCTATAATATGCGGGAAATATGCGACCCGCGCCCGGAGCGCACTTCAAACTAATATTTTAGAAACAAATCGTCACTTTCACACACATGTTGCACATGGATCGAAAGATATATTCTTTATGCACAAGATGAACATACATAACATGCCTCAAACAACCAATACAATTACTAAAAACATTTTTTCAAACTTACTTTGTTTTACTCTATTTTTTGTATAGCCCCGCCTTCTAATGCCACGTGACTAAAATCTCGCCGGGCTACGTCATAACGTTGGGAAATACCTTCGGTAACGCGAGATCTCGTCAAGTCATGTGACATTGCTCATGGCCTAATTTCCATTAAAAACATGGGTTGGTATAGAAAACGTTGGAACATTCTTTTCGTAATGATTTTTGAAACATGTTATTGATACCACCTAGTGCATAAAGAATAGATCTTTCAATCCATGTGCGACATGTGTGCGAAAGTGACGATTTGTTTCTAAAATATCAGTTTGAAGTGCGCTCCGGGAACGGGTCGCATATTTCCCGCATATTATAGAGGGCCGGAGTCCTGACGTTAATCGACGACAGACCGATATGAAGAAAGTCGATAAAACGTCAGAATAATTAATTGACGACAGACCGATATGAAAAAAGTCGATAAAACGTCAGAATAATTAATCGACGACAGACCGATATGAAAAAAAGTCGATAAAACGTCAGAATAATTCGGACTAATAGTAACTGGACCTTTTCCCAAAAGTTTGAAGCAGATTCCAAGGGAATATTCAGTTTACTGATACATGTGCTTAAAATTTGGGCTCAAGACTCAAATTTAAAAACTTGTGGATAAGTATTGCATAACTCTTTTTATACGCCCGTCGAAGACGAGGACGTATTATGTTATCACGTGGGCGGGCGGGCGGGCATGCAAACGATGTCCGCTCGATATCTCAAGTAATTATTAACGGATTAACTTCAAACTTCACAACAAGGTTAATTACCATGAAACCTCAGACAACTTCGATAACCGCCATTATCCGACCATAATTTGTGGAGTTATGCTCCTTTATGGACTTTTCGAAACGGTGTCCGCTCGATATCTCGAGTAATTATTAACGGATTAACTTCAAACTTCACAACAAGGTTAATTACCATGAAACCTCGGACAAGTTCGATAACCGCCATTATCCGACCATAATTATTGGAGTTATTTCCCTTGGTTTCATTTATGGGATGCATGCGTTCCATGATGTTGTATTGCACTCATTGATCTATCAGTTATGTTGAATGATTTCTCTTTTAATATCAATTACTCACAAATACTTCATATATTTCAATCATACAAACAACTGCTCATTCAATGCGTCACGGGCGTATTATATACCGCTCGCGGTAAATATAAACTTGTTAATAATAATATCTAGGATAGATATTTCAGCCCAAAAACAAATATATTTTTTTTGGTACAGAAATATATAGCATCGACACTCAATCCATATTGATATTAAATATTTGAAATTTAAATATTTCTATAGTGCATAATTCCATAACCTACAACCTATAGAGACATGTCAAATACTACCAGGTACACATTTATATATACAATGGAAGATATTATATATGATAAATGGGCATTACAGTATATATATATGCACACTTAATAAGCATGTGATATTGTATTAACCCACATCTAATTATAGGTAAAGAGTGGGATTATTAGTGGAAGCCAATATCAACACATCCAACTAATACAGTACTTTAAAACAAGAGCCCCATGGGCCTAACAGGTCACCCGAGTTGTAATGCAATTGTTATTTGTTGTTGTGATATGACAAAAACAAAAATTACATATGTGTAGCAGGGAATTTTGCCCCTTCCCAGGGAGGAATTGGTACCCCAGGGGTTGTGAAATTCACATTTTGATTAAGCACATCAGGGTATTTCCATCAATGAGAAGGTTTTCATCATATCTGGATCTGAAGTAGACAGCTAAAACAATTATTGTTTTAGCTATTTTGACCCCTTTTGGCTCAGGCCCTTATAGCTTGCAACTATACATCAGGTATAAACCTTCTAAACATCAGGTATATACCTTCTATACAGGTATACACCTCCTATACATCAGGTATATACCTTCTATAGATCATAGATCAGGTATACACCTCCCATTCATCAGGTATTTACCTCCTATAGATCAGGTATACATATCCAATAGATCCTATATACACCTCCTTACATCAGGTATACAAACCTCCCAATGATGCATCACATGCATCAGGTATACACCTATACATCAGATTGCACCTATACATCAAGTATGCATGCACATATACATGAGGTATATGTTAGGTCCATATTCTCTGTAGGTAAGGTACCTCATCTTTATAATAGTTGTCTGATTTGTTCATATTGATTGCATGCACAGGAAATATAAAATCATGTTGTGTTCTTGTGCTGGATTTTTCCAAATATGTTCCCTTTTTGTGGCCTCTCTAGAACAAAAAGCACAGGCGCATTAATTATTAATAGCTCACCTGGAAATTTATTTTTCATTAAAAGTTGTTGATTACCTCTTACCATACAAGAAATATCAGCTTGGGGATCTCAATAATTTCCATGTTATGACTGAAGGAGTAAGTCCTCAGGGGTTGGGTGGGCTCCATTAAGGACTATCTTGGTATCATTAAATTAAGCCCCTTGTGGCAGGGCAGGACCCTGGAGCCAATCATGTCAGCATGGATGTATTCAGATGGTTACATGGTGGGGGGTCTTAATTATCTTTACACCCAAACTTCCTCTATTGGCACTCAAATGCTCTGGCCCAGTGACTGATTTGCCTCAGTTTTTTCAGACCTGAGATATACTACAATTTTGGCAGTCATTCAGGAAGAGTAGGTTTTTGAAGATGAAATGTCTTATTTTCCTCCTTACTGGAAAACATACCATGTACATATTTTGTATCATGTTCATTGTATCTTCTGGAAAATGATTTAATACACTATATATATTAGAGATGATACATACAGGTATCTTATGCAATGAGGCTGTATTATAGAGGATACCACCTTTTCTTTACTATGTTCAGCTATACAACACTCTCCGTATACTCTGTATATCACTCATTTATACTCTGAATACAACTCTCTGTATAATATTTATACTACTCTCTGTGCTCTGTATACCACTCTTATTATACTATGCAGACCAATTCTTTTATATCCTGTATACCGCTCTTTATATACTATGTTACAAGATCAATCCTTATATACTCTGTATATCACTCTTTATAAGCTGTGTACCACTCCTTATATGCGGTGTTTACCACTCCTTACATACTCTCTATGCAACTTTTCTCATATACTGTATACCTACTTTATATATTGTGTATTCCATTCTATATATACTGTGTGTAACACTCAATATATACATTTTTACCACTCCTTATATTCTGTGTACACCACTCTATATGCTGTGTTTACCACTTTTTACATATACTTTTTACCACTCTTTGTGTACTATATAGACAAATATCGGGAACAGTTCTCTTATAGTGTTGTCTGGAGAGGTATAGTGCCCTCGCCTCACGGCTCGGGCACTATACCTCCCCAGACAACACTAAGAGAACAGTTCCCTCGGGAAAGGGCCATAATATAATAATAATGTCACGCTAGCATTCAATATGAATTCTTGTAATTTATTTACCATATTTGATATAATTGTGAAGTCATAATTGTCACCCTTGTTTATAAAAGCCACTATTTCCCAATTGTTTGGTTTTTTTCAGCATAAGTAAAGAAAGTGTGTCTATATTTGAATTCATTTATTATATTGATACTCCAGCTTATGTTTTAGAACCAAAATTAGAAGATATTTACCATGTTATAAATAAATAAATACGTTTGAAAGAAACTCGTATATTTTTCTTAATTCTGAAACAACTAAATTTATAAAAAAGAAAAAACATTTGGAAACAACACCACATATGTATCATATAACATTGCCATGTATATGCCAAGGGCAACAAATACAAGTCTTACACAACATTTCAAAATATTTTTAACGTTATTCTTACATAAAAAATGTCTCCATTGGTGAAAACTACATGTGTCGACCTGATACCGAAGAAATTGTATTGATGCATCAAAATCAATCCAATTCATGTTTTTGTTTTGCTTTATAGTGTTTAGTTGATAAAAGAAAGTTGTCATTGACAATTGCAACAAAAAGAATTATAATACATAATGTGATAAACACCACATGTCAATTTCAAAATAGAATACTTGGCACCAATGGAAAGTTGTCACCATAAGACGATTTCATGACCTTGGAAGTTTGACACAATGTAGCCTGCATATGTGTATTCAAAATACCTACTGTTTCCGAGATAATTAGCAATTTCAGTAACGTAATGTACCGTCTACAGAAGTCAAAGGTCATAACTCTGGTAAATATTATATTGAAGGAACATAATGGCTTTCGGGGAGACACAAGTGCATCGGAAGTATAACATGTGGGCAACGTTTCATCAAAATCCACGAATAAACCTAGGAGGAGTAAGAGGTACAATTTTGTATCTACAGACAGACGGACTGCGGTGGTATAGTCACAGAGGTCACAGCAGCGGAATTGGAGCAGGTGATCCATCTACACTCCTTACATACAGCTGAACAGTCCAAACCGAACATTCTGCAGCTGCACCGTTTGTTAATACAGCTGGTATTACAGCTACATTGAACAACCCTCAATAGATGTTCTGATGCAGGGACCATTCTCGACATCACGGGGAGAAGAATTCCATCTTTCAAATACCAGCACCAGTCTATTGGTTCCGGAGTTTGCCCTCCTCCTGAGTAAAGGTAAAATAGGCTCCCTATCTTCAAACGCCTCGCATCACGCCTCGCATGCCTCGCACGCCTCGCATACCTCGCATCATGCCTCTCATGGAAAGTCCTATATAAACTAGCAATGAACATTGGATTCCAGTCGATATCGTTCATGGCACAGGCACACATCGACCTCGTCAAGAGAGAAGACATTACCATCGACGAAGTCGCATCCTATAAGACGGTCCATGGGCTGTTCAGAGCAGGACATAGACAGCTTGGCATCCACCATCCTCTCTACACTGAGCTGGTCTCCATGACAAATGATTTTGTATGGGATACCTTCCTGCGTGGTTGGCACAAACTGGTTGAGGTATTTACATATTTCAATCACACCTATGCAAGACGACGGGTTTTCCCGGATGACACCAAGATTGACCTGTAAGTCAATGAACAAAAATGTTTTATGTGTAACATAAGTATGAAAAATAGAAATTGAATAATGTTGTTTTGAAATTGTTGAAAGTTACCAGGTACTTTGATTACTTTTTCAAAATTGATTTTAAAGTATCATGGTGAAGAATTCATAGTACAGAATGTATTACTAATGCAATATGGCTGAAATTTTATTATTTGCAAACAATGTCATGATATGTATTGTACCAAACACAGAACATAATATATAATACAATCTCAGACTTCTTTGCTGACACCTCAGAATAGAATTGCTGTGGCTGCTGAGGTGGTTGGAGGTCCTCGAAGCAGCGGAAGTGGGCACAGACTATCCTCTGTGTGCTTATTTCCATCCTTTCCTTCAGCCCAGTGAAATCGTCTTGGGAGGGAAGATTATTTTGAAATATACAATCATTTCTATTTAGAATTATTATCATCAAGTCAGTAAATGTTTCACCTGGATTTAATCAGTCTTATGTGCATGTTTTATAAAAAAAGCTATGATCAAAGAAATGTGGTGGTAATAAGATATGTGTTAGGTTGTACGATTTGAAAGGGGCACTAACATTTGGCATTTTCCCCTTAATAAATAACTTCATTTCAAAAAAAAAAGGACTGAACAAAAGATAACTGTAATTACCCTTGCTATGTTTTACTCAGTCCATTAGTTATCAATCACATAATAGAGTAGCATCATGTCTAGGTACTCTCCAGTAACAGGTACAGTATTATATTATGTATTAAGACTTGAAATATATAATTATGCTCTACTTACATGTAGAGGTATGTCTGTCTTTTTTTCTTATATGCTTGTCATTTTAAAAATGTTATTTGATGGTAACAGAAAAAAAATCAGTTAAAGCCAATCAACTATTTTCAATTTACCCATTATCCTCTCCTGTTCAATGTCAGGCTCTAGTGGTACAATACCAATGTCACTGTCATGGGACAAATCAGAACAAGTACTTAAGGAGTCTGAATCCTCCTCCTCCTCCTCTTCATCATCATCATCATCATCATCATCATCATCATCATCAGAGTTCCTTTCCTCAACATCCTCATCTTCATCATCACAATGCATCACTGGGGGAAGTTAACATGGTTGGCAAGATCATTCTGGGAATCAGAAAAGCAGTTTTTGATATTTTTTTAAAATATGAATACAATGTATATACTAATGTGATAATATTATACAATTGTTAGCTAGATTCAATTTTATTTTATTTTATTTTTTCATTTTTGTTTTGCAATTGTTAGTTTATGGCAATACAACATAACAAAGAATAGACATTAAGCAGAGTTATGCTAACTTAGCATTTATTCAAATTACCTGTATTCTTTCTTTCCATAGTTTGACCTTATCATCAAAGCCTACAGATAGGCGGTCAATCAGATTCCTGGTTCCCTGAAGACCCAAAGACAAGCCCAGCTTGTTGAACCATGTGATTATCTGAAAATTAGACAACTTAATGACCAACTTTTTTCAAAATCTCTACAGTAACTTTAACAGGATGCCCACAGCAGCTTTATCAATTTTCCAACAGTTTTGAAAATGATCACAATGACACACTGTTAATATTATATTAGCTGCCTGGTTTTTATATGCATATATGTAAACATTCTTTTTTGGTTTAGCTGTTAAGTTGAGATATCTAGCTTTTCTATATTTTGTAGTTTTTACAATGTGCACAGTGGATGAAGAAAAGACAGCAATAATTGATAACATAGGCAAGCTATTTATAGAATGTGAGTAACTGTTGACACATGCTATGTTGTAAGTAATAGGTGAATACTCAAACTTCAAGTTTGTTTTCAGTGTACCTTCTGTCCACATTCTGCTCTGTAAAGTTCCACAGACATAATCACCTGTAAGAGTGAGAATGTCCTAGGTGCCCGCATGTAAAGCATATTACCAAGCGCCACTCCATAACCTGGCACGCCTACGCCTTCGTTCCTAAAAATATTGTAAAAATTGGCATGAGTAAACAATCTTACCTGAAAGCTTGGAAAGAGAACTTGTTAATGTTTTCCACGGTTAATGGATATCGAGTGTCTGTTTTTTTCATTTTTTCAACTCTGCCCTCGCAAAATATTGGTAAATTTCACAAATGCCTCTCTAGCAGCACGACCCTTCTTATATAGAAGCCTAAACGCTGTACAATATTTGGAGTCTTTAATTTATTTTATAGAACTATCAATAAATCCTTTTGGTGTTGAAGGTTGTTTAGATATCAGAAGTATTGGAGATAACACATAAGTCTTCTGTGGTGTCACAAATAAGCTACGTCTTTTCCTTAGAGGAGATTTATCTGGCGTAGAAGAAATACATTTGCGTTTTTTAATATTGATTGAAAGTTTATCAAATTCTTCAATAGCAGATTTCACACTTGATTTTGAAGAGTGGATTTTTGTACAAATCGATGCACATGATTGACATACAATTTTTTTGCTAGGAGTTAAAGGATGACCATTTGTATCATTAATCACAGATCTAAAATTCACCAAAGGAAACTTGTTCAGGCTTAAATCAATAGACGATCGTTTAAAACCACGAATGTTTTTCAAAAAAACCTGTCCAAATTGTAAACAACTGTCCACAGTCTTGTCGACATAATTCTCCACGTGGTTTACAAAGGGACACTAAAATTATAATCCATATGATGGGAGACAATATGATGACTAATTGATTAAAAAACTAATTAAAATACGTACCAAGTGATTTGTCGATGTGCCACTGTTTTCTGCCGTCCATGAGATCGATACTTGACAGGAAATCTCAGCGTTGTTGGTGTTAATTTGTTCACAATACATAGTATTATCGGTAATAAAATACAGAACACGGATCGGATGAAGAAAAGTGTGTTTATTTGTCAAAGAAACTCGCATAAACCCGATGTTGTCGTAAAGTAAACAAATGAAAGTGTTGTATTAACATTAGAGCTATCCGTCCTTTGTCACGTGACCTACAGCCAGAGATCTCGCAGAGGAAAAATGGCTGACATTTGTGGGCGGAGTATGGATATATTATGAATTTAAATGACTTGGACGGTTCCACGTTTGTGATTGGAGGTATGTACACACATAAAGTTGTAGATATGGACACAGTGAAGACAACGATATAGCATAAGTGACCATCCGTGGTAGAAGAGTCGCCGTATGTTGACTTGTTTCCCGACCTCAGTCGAAGTCGCTAAAATCGCAATTTTTTTACACTATGAATACCGTAGCTGGTCCGATAACAATAATAATAATAAATAGAACATAGAAGCTACGGTTCCCGCAGCTACCACAGGTATATCTTGGGATTTCAAAACATATTTTGCCATAAAGTTTTAGCAAGATAAAGAACAAAATGACGTTATGTAACAAGTATAGTTTCCTTTGAACATCTTGAAAATCGCTCAACGAACAGAAACGTATTGTGAAAGAAATATTCAGATAACTCTCTTTCATGTTTCAAATATTTCTCTCGATAAGTAACATCATAAATGAGATAAGGAAAACTCATTGAAATTTTTAGAAATGCAGGAAATTAATATAAGAGGGAAAAATATTAATGTGAACTTTAATTTGGCACGGAACTGTTCATATAGGTAGATAGCATGATGTATTAAAATAGATCATTATAACACAAATTGATTTATATTTAAAAAAAGGAATGTTTAAAAAAACGGGTGGGAGTGGATTGGAAAACACTGACCTGACATTTCCATAATACAAAATTTTCTGAATTCACTACATTTCACATTAAAAGGAATCACTTCCCACTACCTATGCCAATTACAACAATGATTAAGTGACGATCAGTGACAACGTAAAGGAACCAGAAGAAATGAATATCGTTCCTGTGGAAATTTTGAAACCCATATTCAATAAAATTTAATGTTTGCAAAAATGTGAGTCCATTATTTGTAAAATTTGATGGATTAAGGAAATCAAGGACAATATTTATGAGGCTACACATTAAAAAGTTAGTGTTTAGACATATCACATGGAACACTTTCACCTCAAAATATAACATATATAAACATGTTTATTGTATAGTCGAAGGAATATATACACTTGGTTAGCTACATTTATTGGACAATAGCACTTAAAATTACCAACAATGAAGTTAGTTTTTACTATAAATAGTCTTTGAGTCACGACTATGTATAATACATTTCCAAGTCTCGATTGGTAGACCTGTGATTATTGGGTGTTCAAATACAAAAAAAATGTGTCACTTAATTTTTTGTCCTAAGTTTAGAGAAAGAGAATCATAACACTCGCCCGTTTTGTGTCGCACCAACAATATGTTCTTTGTCACGTCGTGGTACCACGTATTGAGTACATAGTAAACGCAATGTCCGCGACGTAGCCATTTCCTCTAGATCTTTGTCATCAACGGAATCTTTTTGACCACACAGGTAACAAATTAATCTTTATTTTCTTCATGGGAGCTTTCTAACACTTTGGCCTTTCCTTACCTCGAAAACTAACACGTTTATAGCATATACGTATTTTTTTTGAGTGAAGTAGATGTATATGTTGTTGAAAACAGTGTGATTGTACTTAAAAAACGGTTATGAAGATTGTACCTCTTCTTCGTTTAATGATATTAAATTCGTTCAAAATTCTTTCAGCGTAAACATGTTGACACACAACAGGTGCGACATCGCGCGAAAAACTGCAGTCTTGATACGAGAAATGTGCTCTTTTTGGTGTGAAGAGTTCAGCGAAAGCTTACGTCGGCAAGCTCAACTGAGCTTGAGTTTAACCAACCGAATTTAAGTTTTACCAGCTTTGTGATACCCATTTGGCGGTAAATCTCAGCTGAGTTCAAACTTAAGATTTGAGCTTGAGATTTGAGAAAATGTTTGTGATACCGAAGCCAGAGTATATTGGGCGAATTTAATTGGTTGAGGTCGACACCTGGATTTATCAACTTGAGAAAAGAGATATTAACCGAGGATACAGTGCGTTCGTTTGGAGACACGTCATAATTCTATTTTTAGAAACACCCAGTCCTTCAACAAAAATCACACGCTCCAAGTCAATATAGGTTTTTATCGGTGGACACGTGACGCACTTCTGGCCAATCAACCAGCACCCCCTCTCGACTGCTATAAACAGCACCGCCTCTCGACTGCTATAACCATCACTCCCTCTCGACTGCTATAACCAGCACTCCCTCTCGACTGCTATAACCAGCACCCCTCTCGACTGCTATAAACAGCACCCCCTCTCGACTGCTATAACCAGCACCCCCTCTCAACTGCTATAACCAACACTCCCTCTCGACTGCTATAACCAGCACTCCCTCTCGACTGTTTTAACCAGCACCCCCTCTCGACTGCTATAACCAGCACTCCCTCTCGACTGCTTTAACCAGCACCCCCTCTCGACTGCTATAACCAGCAATCCCTCTCGACTGCTATAACCAGCACTCCCTCTCGACTGCTGTAACCAGCACTCCCTCTCGACTGCTATAACCAGCACCCCCTCGCGACTGCTTTAACCAGCACCCCCTCTCGACTGCTATAACCAGCACCCCATCTCGACTGCTATAACCAGCACCCCCTCTCGTCTGCTATAACCAGCGCCCCCTCTCGACTGCTATAACCAGCCCCCCCCTCGACTGCAATAACCAGCCCCCCCTCTCGACTGCTATAACCAGCCCCCCCTCTCGACTGCTATAACCAGCACCCCCTCTCGACTGCTTTAACCAGCACCCCCTCTCGACTGCTATAACCAGCACTCCCTCTTGACTGCTACTTTGTTCAAACATTCATGGAATCAAACATTCATGGGGTCAGACATTCATGGGGTCAAACATTCATGGGTTCAGATATATTTAAAACATTCCTAATCGCTGTACAATGTAATTGCTATTTGCCGTAAACTTCACCAAAATTAGTTACACCAATATCTAAAGAAAGAAGCATAATATAGAGCGACTCCATGTATTATCATGACTATATAACTAGAAATCATCATAGCATATAAATGTATATAATCTACTGGCAAATATCAAGTCAAGACAATATTTGCTGTTGCGAATGAAGATTTAGCGGTACTAGGCAGACTGTTTTTGTAAATAATTTGTAACTACACCAAAACAATTACATGCCTCCTGTTTCAGATATGATTTACATCTATGCTTGACTGTCGTGCTTCTTTATTTGTCTCTACACTACCAGAAAATACAAGAAATATCGAAAAATTTACGTGATTTGACTACCCCCAGCTTCCATGCACAGAAACGCAAAGTACTATATTCAACACAAAATGCAACTTTATTGAAGAAAACGTGGAATTATGGGACTTTTCATTTTCAAAATTACTTCCCTTTGTTACTTGTTTGAGAGGAAAATTGATCAAAAGATACCGTGTATTCCCTGAAAAGGGAATACACGGTAACCCGACATGTCTTTTTGTTCATCGTATCATTTTCTAGACATTCATGTTTTTTTTTATTGAACTTAAAATTAAAAACTTTTCCATATAATGTACATAATGTATAAATTTGTATAAAAAAAAAAAAAAAAAATCCCTAAAATTGGTATTTGTCATTTTGAAGTGAACAGTGCAAGGCTGCATATTTTTCATAATATAAAATATGTATTTGGTTCGAGATTTCAATTTCGTCAGTCTGTAATCTGCTCCAACACATGCGAAGTTTGCGAAAAAAAATAATGTTGAATATATGCTGAATTGTAACTGAGTATTTTGGTTAGCATGAAAGTGATGTTTAATTTAAAACATGTTTTAGGAGAAAAAATCCTTTCTGTGAGGGTCAATTTTAAGGCTAAAAATAACAAATTTCTGCATTTTTTTATTTTATTTTGGTCCGTTATCGATGGTTTTTACAATTTAAGTCTTAAATACGAGAACACCTTTTTACACAATTTTCACTTCTGTATTACAATTGCAATTGTGATGTACTAGTAAATAAATTATTTTTATACATATACATGTAAATGCATGCAAGTATCTTTAGGGCTCGGCAAAAGCACTCGTCCGCTCGTCCTAAGTAGCAGATTTTGCTGACAGTGATTGTTATAGTCAACTAGTCTGTCGGACGAGTAGATTTTATGTACTTGGGTTACGATATATACGATTTCATAAAGTTATTACATGTTTCTAATTCAATTGAGTAAATTATACAATTAGTCTGATAATTAAATTAGATAATAACTTTGAAATTGTATATATAATTATCACTGTGGTCAAACGGCACTGTATAGGTTCTGGAAATAGCGATCGCCGAAGCGAGGGAGCTTTTTGAAAACCACAGCATGCTTGTGATCATGGACATGTTTTCGGTATACTATCATCATTACGAGGGTGGATGCAAAACAATAAGTGTATTAATAGATCAACCTGCATTACGAACTTGAAATATTCCAGAAATGAAACTGAAAAGCACATTAAAATATATAGAATCAGTGCGGTTATCCCGGCCCCATCGAGGTCGACAATCTCACAGATTATATGTCAATAATCAAATAACAGATCTCATTCGACACATGGTTTATGTATTTTTTCTTAATTCAATGATTTATAAATTCAAAACACACATCAACGAAAGCATTTGTGTTTTTAAACATAAAATAAACAATGATTGTAAATAGCATCTTTGGACATGCTACTGTATGGATAATAGCGACCAGACTGTATGTTAATAGCGCCTGCGGCTTTATATTACTGTATGGTTTATTGCATTATTTTATGTTCTCTGTTCAGAAAAATATCAAAAAAGTTATGAACACAACAGGGACCTGAGAATATGTTACAGCTATATTTAGACCTAAACTAAGGTGTTCAGAGTATTTTTTTTTTTATGTTTTAGGGGTTTAGATCGACTTTTGGTAAATATGCCGTTCATACCCTAGTCTGGCCGTTACATTTTCTCGTTCTCCTGCCGCAAAATTGGCAATCTTGCCGACGCTTGTTTCAAGCAGTAGGAGTAAGGTTAAGCAAAGGAATACCCGAAACTGGGTTGTAAATAGTTGTGTTTTTCGGGGGCGGGGACTTTGAGGAGGGAGAAGGAATGCAGTGAAACTGGACTGGATCGATGGCGACCATATAGCTCAATTGGTTGAGCATCCGTCTAGAGTTCGGAGGGTTCCAGGTTCAAGTCCCGGTCTGGCTGTTACATTTCCTCTTTTTCCTTTTACCCATGGAAGGTTTATAGAGTTTGGTGTATCTTCGGGGTCGAAGACTTTGTTGTTGAAGGACGGAGTAAGTAGCAGAACTGGACTGGGTCCATTGTCGGCGACCAGGTAGCTCAATTGGTTAGAGTGTGTCGGTCTAGAGTTCGGAGGGTTCCGGGTTCCCAGTCTGACCGTCGCATTTATCTTTCTACTGTTACACATCTAATAAACATGAGTGCAAAAAAAGTACATCATATAAAAATAACTAGGAAAAATATAATGAAAATTACTTAAAAGGAGAAAGTTACTTTTGACATGTTAGAAAGATAGTTCTTCAAAAACGGATGGCTACCCTACTTCCCAGAACGGACCTAAATATAAGGGGCCTAATTTGCCCAGGTCTCTCCCTAATTGTTATGTCGGCCTTAAAATTTCATTGAGCTTATGTTCTTATCTCATTCTGAATCAGTAAATATCAATCAACAGTATAATCACTAGTAATCATAGTTAATTTTATCATAACAAGCAAGTAACCATATAGTAGTCGACAATTAAGAGCCACGGTTGTTCAAACTTCAGACATTAACTGAACAGGAACTTGCTTTGATTGCAGGTCTCCTCATACACTCTTTTTTCAACATCGTCTCTGAATTCAATCAAAATTTATCAGATTTATTACCAGAATTATAGAAATTATATCGACTAGGATGTCAACGCTTGTGATTAATGATCGATTATGTAAGATGAAGAAGGGAATATCAATATATGTTACAGTTTATCGGGTTGAAAAGTTGCAAAAATAACTGCTTCATTTGTTTTGACTAATTATACAACATGGGTAATGATAAAAATAATCCAATTTACCTCGACTGGAGGTGTACAACAACGTGATTTATTTAGCTCTCGCTTCGGTGATCGCTATTTCCGGAATCTATACAGTGCAGTTCGACCACAGTGCTTTTGAAGCAATAATATGTGAGATTAATTAGAATATCGATATATTATCACAAGAATATAAGTTAATCTATTTATTTTTCTTGTTAAAAACTTTTGTTTTAATGGTATTGGTAACAGGATGGAGCTTCTCTAAATATGTGTGGTATTTTTTGGTTATACCTACCAAAAGAACAATTTTTAGGAAGTAACACTTGAAATGTTTATTAAAATTCATTTGATGTGTTTATACTGTAAAGGAAAAAAAATGCAGTAACAGCACAGGACTTTGTCTTTGTTTCGAGTTTTCCTTTTCCCAAAAATGTTACAATTTCTGATAATGACGCATTTACAGTCAACGTTGTAATTGACCCTATAATCTTTGTAATGCTCATATAGGTCATGCTAGTCGCGCGTGTAGTGATTTCTCCTCAAGCTGGGGATATCCGTGGCTATTTTTAGACGTAAACAAATTATCACAGATGAGAGATTTCCACAAACACTGAACAGGCTTCACACACCGAAATCTTAATTTATTTAAAAGTAGAAACAAAACATAACGAAGGTAAATATTGAAGAAACGAGAACTGTTCCGCGTTGTCAAAAAACATTTAAGGCTACAGTAGGCCTACGGGATTTTGCTAGAGATTTTAAACGCTGGGTCATATCATGGAATTAGATCTAAGTCCATGGTCATATCTTACATGCATAATTGTGATCAGCAGCAAACATTGATCGGTGTAAAATAGCCATAACCTAGAATATCGTAAAATGGTAGAAATTACTGGCACTAGTCAAAATTCAATCCAACTCACCGCTGCAAGTTGAACCGGATAAGCGGCTAGAACATTTCTTCGTATTTAACGCATGCGCAACAAGCTCTTATCTCAATTCCAGCCTAGAGGGGGTACCCAAATTGGCGCTTGATAATTCCACGAAACCCCAGAAATGAACCTCATTTTCCAAAGCCCTCTTTGGGTCGTTCTGTGAAAGATATCGAAAAACTAAATACACCGTTTTCTTCAAAATAACTTGGACTACTTATGTTTGGAGTTTCAGTTCGTCAGTTTTAAGCGTTAATTCTCCAGGGTGAATTATACAGAACCTAATGGTCAAAATGCCGATTTTGGCGTGTTTGACCCCAAATATCTCCATAGCTAGATTTTCCCCAGATATAACGGATATACAAGGAGGTAGATCGTGTTGAGTTCTACAAACTTAGGAAGTTTCAGCAAAAGTTATCGAGCCGGTTTTTTCGTACTCAAATCGCTGTTATATGCGGCAAATTAGCTACAATTAGCCGTGTTAACATTTCGTTCAGAGGGGCGATACCTCGTTCCTCTAACACTTCATTCAATATAAAGAAACAAAACGCAAAGCTAAACAAAACAAAAAAAATAAAAAATAAAAATGTCATTTTAATTTTTCGGTTCGTATCTATCGGAGACATATTTACTAATGGGGCGACACCTGAAGGGGTGTCACAGATGGAATGAAGTGCAGCGGGCAATAACTCTGTTTAAACATGGGTAAAAAAGCTATTTAACATGACATTGAAGAAATTTTTTGAGTGTTTTAACAAATTTGACCCCTTTGACCTTGAATAAAGGTCAAGGACGTTTCCTTTTGCAAAATGTACCTGGTATAATGCTGTTATAAAGGCAAAGAAAAAGAAAAGGACAAAATTTACCTTCGGACCAGGTGAACTAACAATAGTAGCGTAGGGCGGAACAATATACGCCAGTCGAATGTCATATAGTGTTATATATTAACTTGCATTAAAATAAGATTTGCATGACCTTAAGAGTCGCTAGCTAGCTATATATAGCATGCTATAAATCTCACCTTTCACTACAAAGTCAACTTCCGATTTTCTTTAATTTTCTAAAAGTTTGAGGAAAACAAGTATTCAAAAGATTAGTCTCCAACTCATTATATTAACACAACTTGATATCATGATTATGAAGCCTACCAAGTTTCGAAGAAATCGATAGAAAACTAGATCTCCGGACAAGATTTAAGTACTAGAAATAAACAAAGGGCAACAACTTCAAAAATAGTCGAATATTTTTTTTGTTCAAAGAAACATAACTATATATCATGACTATAACGATTTCCAAGTTTCAAAGAAATCGGTCGAAAATGTAGGAGGAGATCGCTGGATAAAAATCAAATACTGAAATAAACAAAGGACAATAACTTTTGTAAAAATTGTCAAATCAAAATTCTTTTCAGGGAAACACAACAACATGTCATGATAATAAAGCCAAACAAGTTTCAAAGAAATCGATCACAAATACTGAAATAAACAAAGGTCAATAACTATTTGCAAAAATATTCAAATCAAAATTCTTTTAAGGGAAACACAACTTCATATCATGATTATAAATTAATGTATACCAAGTTTCAAAGAGATCAGTCAATAAATGTAGGAGGAGATGGTCAATGCCGGTCGGACGATAATACTCCCGTCAATTTGACCAGTGTATAAAAATGGGATCACATATCAGTGGAGAGTTTCATATGATCATTGCTACATATCTGTATTACCAGGTCGGAAACAGATATACATGACGTTTTGAAATCTTAGATGTTATGTCACTGTTTATCTATTTGAGAAT
>NW_018404532.1:186489-186755 GCF_002113885.1 Mizuhopecten yessoensis
TTAAATAATCTTAGCATATAATGTATATAATCTACTGGCAAATATCAAGTCAAGACAATATTTGCTGTAGCGAATGAAGATTTAGCGGTACTAGGCAGACTGTTTTTGTAAATAATTTGCAACTACACCAAAACAATTACATGCCTCCTGTTTCAGATATGAATTATGTCTATGCTTGACCGTCGTGCTTCTTTATTTGTCTCTACGTATACACTACCAATAAATACAAGAAATATAAAACAAGAGGCCCAGAGGGCCTGTATCGC
>NW_018404532.1:187931-188520 GCF_002113885.1 Mizuhopecten yessoensis
CACGACGGACGGACGAAGGACGCCACGGTATGGCATAAGCTCACCTTGGTCCTTCGGTTCCGGTGAGCTAAAAATTGACATGATTTGACTACGTCCAGCTTCCATGCCTGCTTCGGTACTAGCTATATCCGGTGTCAGTGATTAGACAGTGATTATGATACCAGAGTGAGTATTTATGATGTCATAGACGTTATGCTAACTATGACATTATATAATATCAAGGTATATTATGAAAGTACATAGTACATGTATGATGCACGATGCACTTAGTTACATGCACAGAGACGCAAAGTACCATATTCAACACAAAATGCAACTTTATTGAAGATTTGATGGAATTATGGCACTTTTTATTTTCAAAATTACTTCCCTTTCAGAGTTTCAGGGAATACACGGTAACCTGACATGTCGTTTTGTTCATCGTATCATTTTTGAGACATTCATAGGTTTTTCATTGAACTTGAAATTAAAAAACATTTCCATATAATGTAGCAGACCACAGTATCCAGGCCTGGCTATGAATTTTTATACAATGTAAAAATTTGTATAAAAAAATAAAAAATAAACAAGAGGCCCATGGGCCTTAACG
>NW_018404533.1:0-128 GCF_002113885.1 Mizuhopecten yessoensis
ACACATATACAGAATACATACTTACACACATATATACAGATATAATATACTTACGCACATATACAGATATAACATACTAATACACATATACAGATATAACATACTTACACACATTTATAGATATAATA
>NW_018404533.1:2986-20380 GCF_002113885.1 Mizuhopecten yessoensis
AACATATACAGAATACATACCTACACACATATACAGAATACATACCTACACACATATATAGATATAATATACTTACGCACATATACAGATATAACATACTTACACACATATTCAGATATAACATACTTACACACATATACAGATATAACATACTTACACACATATACAGATATAACATACTTACACACATATACAGATATAACATACTTACACACATATACAGATATAACATACTTACACACATATACAGATATAACATACTTACACACATATACAGATATAACATACTTACACACATATACAGATATAACATACTTACACACATATACAGATATAACATACTTACACACATATACAGATATAACATACTTACACACATATACAGATATAACATACTTACACACATATACAGATATAACATACTTACACACATATACAGATATAACATACTTACACACATATACAGATATAACATACTTACACACATATACAGATATAACATACTTACACACATATACAGATATAACATACTTACACACATATACAGATATAACATACTTACACACATATACAGATATAACATACTTACACACATATACAGATATAACATACTTACACACATATACAGATATAACATACTTACACACATATACAGATATAACATACTTACACACATATACAGATATAACATACTTACACACATATACAGATATAACATACTTACACACATATACAGATATAACATACTTACACACATATACAGATATAACATACTTACACACATATACAGATATAACATACTTACACACATATACAGAATACATACCTATACACATATACAGAATACATACTTACACACATATATACAGATATAACATACTTACACAAATGTACAGATATAACATACTTATACACATATATACAGATATAACATACTTACACACATATACAGAATACTTACCTATAAACATTTACAGATATAACATACTTATACACATATACAGATATAACATACTTATACACATATACATATATAACAAACTTATACACATATACAGATATATCATACTTATACACATATACAGATATAACATACTTACACACATATACAGATATAACAAACTTATACACATATACAGATATAACATACTTACACACATATACAGATATAACATACTTACACACATATGCAGATATTACATACTTACACACATATACCGATATTACATACTTACACACATATACAGGTATAACATACTTATACACATATACAGATATAACATACTTACACACNTATAACATACTGACACACATATACAGATACAACATACTTATACACATATACAGATATAACATACTTATACACATAAACAGATATAATAAACTCACACAAATGTACAAATTACGGTGTATTCGGTGAGACAATGTTCGGCCGAATGAAATATGCTTCAAATAATATACCTGGTCACTTCCGTGTTTACTTTGTTGCTAATACGCCTCATTGAATATGTCCCTTTCCCAATGCGGCCTACTACTGTGTAGTAAGCCGTCAAATTGAATGGTTATCCTTGAATATATTATTAAAACGTGGAAATGCAGATGGTATGTAGAAAACACTGTGCGTTGATAGGACATGTGGCATGACAATATTGCATTATAATTATCAATAAATTGTGATCTTCCGTGAAGATTATGAGGTAAATTTGAGGTTTTTGAAGTAAAACCAATTTTCATGATGTAATACTTACCATAACTTTAGTATGCATATACAATACCTACACCCATCTTTGTAGCCCAAAAACAAAAGATTCAAATATCCCTACCTCCCTACCGTGACGTAACCTCTATCTCGATGACAGAGCCACGGAGTGATCTCCCTTCCTCAAACCCCCTTTTATGGAGCCTAAAGGCAGCCAGGATGAGGAGGCAAGGGGAGGAATACAGGGTGGGACTCCATAAAGTTATGGTAAGTATTACATCATGAAAATTGGTTTTACTTCAAAAACCTCAATTTCATTTCAGTAATAATTACCATAACTTTAGTATGCGAATTCGTCTTACCGTAGTGGAGGCTTCGAATCCAGGCAGACCAGGCTGACGGAACAAACTCGAGACATGCTCAAGGTAGGGAAAAGGTTCAAGGAACCCCCCTAATAAAGCCCCGAAAGTAATTAAAAAATGGAAAACCTCCCCGTGAAACGAGCAGGTGTACCACCGTGGTGCCTGATAGCATACTATTTAAAATCACTGAATTACTGTGGAGGAACAGCCACAGACTGTGCAACCACCACCGGTCCAAGGGAATACAATCCATCAGAATGAGAGGCCAAGGACCGGAGATAAAAATCCGTGAAGGTAGTCTGTCCGCGCCAGAAAGCTGCGGACATGACCTCCTGAAAGGGGGACCCATTGAGGAGGGCCCATGACGCAGCAAGGGCCCTGATCTCATGAGCTCTCACCTTATACAACGCCCGAACCTGATCATCCGAGTGGTCGTAACCGTACTTGATGACCTGACAGATCCATCTAGACACTGACTGAGAAGAGATATCCTGTTGACCCTGCTTAATGGGCAAAAACAGACGAGATCGAGGACCTCGCCCCCCCCTGGTTTTATCGAGGTAAAACCTAAGCGCCCGACAGGGACAGAGCAACCTATCCCGTTCCTCAGCTCCAACGAAGGCAGTCAAAGACGGAATCTTAATCGGATCGGGCGAGAAGCCAGGAACCTGATTCTTAGCCATAAAGGCAGGATCAGTGAGAAGGGTAACGGCAGAGTAATTCCTGGACCATCGGAGGCAAGAGGGGTGAGAAGACAAGGCATGAATCTCACTCCTCCTTCGACCTGAGGCCAGGGCAACAAGGAATACCACCTTGTAAGTAACAAACTTCAAGGAGGCAGACGCTAAAGGCTCATAAGGTGCCCGCATCAGCGATTCGAGCACCAGTGGCAAATTCCACTGCGGAGCCAACTGCCGGACCCTAGGCCTGTCCAACCCAAACCCCCTAATCAAGGCAGAAAGAGAGGAGGACGAGCCTACCTCCGACCTACCATGAACAGAGAGAACACTAGCAATGGCCGTGCGATAACCAGCGATAGTGCCAGGGGCAAGATTGCGGTCCCTAAACAGCCAAAGAAGGAAGTCCGCAATCACCTGGACAGTAGCCTTGATCGGATCAACCTTCCTGCCGACACACCAATCACAGTAAATCTTCCATCGTGACTGGTAGACGGCAGATGAGGAAGCCCTAATTGATCGAGCGATGCGATCTGACACGTCCCTAGAAAAGCCCGCCTGAGCGAGGCCTCCTGAGATAGCTTCCACGCGTGAAGGTGGAGGATCTCCGGACGAGAGTGCATCGTCCTGGAACGAGGCTGGCGAAGGAGGTTCGCTCTGAGAGGAAGAGCCAGGGGCTCTTCCACCAGAAGCGACAAAAGCTCCGGAAACCAAGGCTGCCTCGGCCACAGGGGCGCTATCAGGAGGAGGGAACACTGATGCTCCCGAAACTTCTGCAGCACCCTGCCCACCATGTTGAAGGGTGGGAATGCATATGCATGCATTCCCTCCCAATCCAGAGACAGAGCGTCCACGGCCCAAGCCCTTGGATCTGGTACCGGAGAGACAAACGTTGGCAACTGATTGTTCAGTGAAGTGGCGAACAGGTCTATGTGAGGCCTGTCCCACACCTGACAAATTCCCACGAAAATCGAGGGATTCAGTTGCCACTCTGTCAAAACCGGCTGGCGGCGCCTGGAAAGAGTATCCGCCAGAACATTCAACCTGCCTGGCAGATGCTTGACACAAATTGTCAACTGCATTTCCTGACATAGAAGCAGAATGCGGATAGCGAGGGCACACAGGGTGTGAGACCTGGTTCCCCCCTGTCTCTCCAGATACGCGACAACCGTAGTGTTGTCCGTAGCCACACAAACCACCTTGGAATGCAGGATCTCCCGAAAAGACTGCAGAGCCAACAGAACAGCCCTCATCTCGAGCACATTGCTGTGCTCCGAGAGCTGTTCCCCAGACCACTCCCCCGACTGGCAACGCCCGTCGAGATAAGCTCCCCACCCTGTCATGGATGCATCCGTGTACAGGGTCATAGTGGGAACTGGCTTGGACAAAGGAACCCCTCGGAGAACATTGTCCTGATGAGTCCACCAGCGTGCGTACTCCTTGACCGACTGGTTCAGAGGAAGCAAGGCTTCCCAATCCCTTGAAGAAGGGACCCAGTTGGCAAGGAGAAACATCTGGAGAGGCCTGATGTGAAGTCTCCCTAAGGGGACCACATCGGCCAGGGCGTTGAGATATCCCAGAAAACTGAGAAACCAACGTACCTGGACTTGAGACCGGCCGATAAAGGTCAGAGCAAAAGCCCTGGCCTTCTCGAACTTCTCCATCGGTGGAAGGGCGATGCCCTGAACCGTATTGAAACGGTTCCCCAGAAAAACAAAATCCTGAGATGGGGAAACCTCCGACTTTTCTCTGGAAGGAATGAAGCCGACCTTGAGTAAGAGTTTCAGAACCAACCGGGTGACCTGTACCAGAGACTCTCTCACTAGGTGGAGCATGAGGGAGTCGTCGAAATAGATGTGAACATCTATTCCTCGAGAGTGCAGGAATCCCACGACCACCTGCAGCAGCTTGGTGAAAACCAAAGGTGCAGTCGTGAGCCCGAACGGCATGGCCCGGAACTGGAAGACCTTTCCGTTGCAAGTAAAACGGAGGTACTTCCGTGCCGACTTCTTGATGGGGATGTGGAAGTAGGCGTCCTTTAGATCTACTGAAGTCGCCCACATTCCCTCTCTCACGGAGGCGATAATACCCCGAGGAGTCTCCATCTTGAAGTGAGGAGAATCTACGTGCTTGTTGAAGGCACTTAGATCTATGATGGGACGCCACGCCCCGGACTTCTTCCGAACCAGAAACATTCTGGAGTAGAACCCGGGAGTGCATCCCGACATAGGAACCTCCTCGACCGCGCCCTTGGAAAGCATGGTCCTTACTTCCTCCTGGAGCGCCAGAGCCTTTTCCGGATCCCCCGGTGGAGGAAAAAAGATTGGCTCTGACGCTAAGGGCGGATCCCGCACTAGCGGAATGCCTAACCCCTCCTTGATCACAGACAAGGTCCATGCGTCTTCCGTAATTTCCTTCCACTCTGGAAGGAAAGCAGAAAGACGACCCCCCACAGGAAGATCTGGTCGAGGCAGATCGAGACCTTGCCAGGCAAGAGAATCGTCTGCTGACCCGAAGCCTAATCCTGCGGGAGAAGGACCTAAGCTTGAGCCGAGAGGACTGCATTCCTCCCGGCCAAACTCGTCGTCTGACACGACCAAGGAGGGAAGAAAAGAGTCAGGAACCCTTCTTCTTACCCCCAGGAGGGTTCTTACCCTTCTTACCCTTCCATTTGTTGCCCTTGAAGGGAGGCTTATACTTGGGCTGCGCAGAGGACTGCGAAGCCGAAGGTTTAGCCTTCTTCTTAGGAGGCGCTGACCCCTGCGAGGTACTGGCCTTCTCAGCCTGAATCCTCTTCACCAGAAGTGCAGAGGCGACCGAGTCCTCCTTCAAATCCTTCTGAACAGAAGGAAGGGCCCCTCCAAAAAGAGTGGACCCTGAGAAGGGGGCAGTCAACAGTCTGGAACGGTAAGGCTCATCGACCGGGCGATTTTTCAAAACTGAAAACCGCCTAGCCAACAAGACATTGACGAGGGATGACACCTGTAAAGCTGCCAGCGCTCTCAATGCCCCGTTCAGGGCAGAGGTCACTCTGTCCTGGATGTCGGCCTGCTCTGTCTCGGTAATCCGACCCTCAGGCAAGTCGGATACCCTATATAGACAAACCGTCAAGTAGTCTATATACGACAGAATCTGGATGGAGAGACGCAGCAGTCTCTCCATCTTGTGGTGTTCTTTGGGACCGAACACCACCTGGTCCACCGATTTACCGGGCCAAGCTGCAAGTTCCCTCGATTCCAGCTTAGCTGGTTGAGGGGCAAGCAGACCATCATGTGTGGCATAGTCAGTGGCGTGCACCTCTGACAAATCGCCAACACTGAGCTGCAACCCAGCATACCCAGGACTACGGGTTGAAGAAGAATTCTTCCCTAAAACCCGAGACTGGGCGGTGGCCAGAGCTGAAGACACAATGGTGCCTTCTGGCAGAGAGCGGTCCGACCGAGCGGACACCCGAGGAGCCACCAAAGAACCCAAAAGGGTGGTGGACTCGGGGACAGATGATGCCGAAGGTGGTGGGCAAACCTCCTCCCCAAGAATCCGGGAAACGTCAGCCCTAAGGCCCCGCATACCGGATAACACATGCTGGGCCTCAACCTCAGCAGCCTCAGGGTCTCCCTCATCCTGGAAGTCCTCCTCTGAGGGCAAGCCCTCCTGAGGACTGTCGTCAGACGACTCGGAAAGACCAGCGTCTATATCCGAACAACCAGGTGAAAGATGAACAACATCATTGTCCTCTGCCATACCCGCGCCCTCAACGTCCATAGCCTCCACACCATCCAGACCAGAAGCCTGGGGCGGAGGAAATGGGCCAGCCAGAGGGGCCAACCCGAGAGAAGGCTCCCCGTACCGGCGTTTAGGTGCAGTGCGCCTAACGGCCGTGGCTGTAGGTTTAGGCTTAGTAGCCAAAACCCTACCCTTGGACCCAGAGACCAACGAGCCTGCCCGAGAGGCAGAAGTCCTAAAGGTCCGACACACCTTCTTAGGACCGGCCGATAAGGCCCCCGAAGTAGCAGAAAGTTGGGGGGGGTCAACAGAACTGCTAACACGTCTCCGCGAGGGAGAGACCAAACCCCAAGGATTCCATGACGGAAATGCCATGGGGTTAAACCCATATCCCGGAGGATAGGGGAAAGGTCCCGCGGGCTGGGAGTGACCCCAGAACTGGCCAAACTGGCCTGCCTGAGACTGGGGCTGGCCAACTTGCCCAAAGGGCGAAGGTGGACCGCCACTCCCTCCAGGTGGAAACCCGGACATGTACGGGCTAAGCCCGTAACTGCCGGGATGCTGTCGCAACCCAAAACCATCCGCAGGCTGGTAAGGGCGGCCCAAGGATGGTTGCCCGCAGGCACCCGTATACCCTAAGCCAGGGGAAAACGGAGGCCGGAAACCGGCCCCCTGTCCAGCAAACCCAACCCCTGGGGGGAAACCCCCCAGGTTCCCAGAAGAATGAAACTCGGGACCGGACCTAATAGGACCGGGTCCGGGTAACTGACCGGGAGGGTATGCCTGACCAGCATTGATGCCGGGATTAGTGAGCTGCGCGTCACTAATCCCGGTAGACACAGACAATCCCGAAAGAAAGTCTGTTGTCACACCAGGACCTGAACCCGAAAGAACAGGCCCGGCACCAAGACTGTCCCCAACGACCGCACCACCTGGAATGCCGGGATCACTGACAGAGTCAGTGACCGGCGGCCGGTAGTCCCTACCCGAAGGCAAGCGCGAAAGCTTACGGGCGTTCCCGGCCAATTCGACCCTTGGCTGTGCCAAGCCAGGGTCAGGCTGCCCCTCCCCTACTCCAGGGAGTTCCTGGACAGGAAGGGCCACCCCCTGCTCACGAGAGGGACTTGCCGAAGCAAGACCCCCCGAGACAGGAACAGAGACAGTACCACCAGACCCCAGAGAGCTGGTGGCACGACCCCTACCTCTCTGCTTCCCTCGCTTACCGGAAGAAACAGACGAATCTGTCTTACGGTAAGTTGAGGGTAGCTTTGGAACAATGAAGTCCTTGCCCTGAGATTTTGACTGTGAACAAAGTTCACAAGGCGAAACCTCACTGCAAGGACGACACCTGGGACAGGCATCATGAGGGTCCCGTTCCACAAAGAAATGGGAACACCCATGAGCACTACCTCGTCGCTGTCCCGACCGAGACATACCCTCCAAAGCGAACGTAAACAAAAAATTTACAAGCAGATAAAACGGGAAAATAAGGATAAAATACGATAGTACAAAGTACGCAACGTAGAAAGAATTTCACCCGTAATATAAATCAGAAAACGGTTAAAATAAATAACGTTTGCCGAAACAAACAACCGTCACCGAAATAAACAGAGGTCGGAAATTAACCCACGATAATGGCGGACCGTGGCACACCACCGGCACACGTGGAGTAAAATAACCGGCCGTAAAAGGCACAAAAATAATTTTCAACAACAATTAGTTATATCAATAAGGGCAGATGGGTAAAAGGCACACAAACTGCGCAAAAATATGAGTTGACACTCAAACCAAACCGACAAAACAAAGTTTTGAATTGGAGCAAGCTCCGTGCGTCAGCATGCAGCAGGCGCCATAAAAGGAAGAGGAAGGGAGATCACTCCGTGGCTCTGTCATCGAGATAGAGGTTACGTCACGGTAGGGAGGTAGGGATATTTGAATCTTTTGTTTTTGGGCTACAAAGATGGGTGTAGGTATTGTATATGCATACTAAAGTTATGGTAATTATTACTGAAATGAAAAAATATTTTAAAAGTTCCTAACTCGTGTAGCCTTTCAAGTATGCTGTCACATTTTTCTGTCACAAGTATCTCTCCTGCGTAGCTGCAATTTTCTTATTGATACATTCGTTTAATAGTCTATGATCGTCACGTCATTGTGAAGCGGACACAATTTTCATCGTTTCAGAGGCGGCGAAGTGCAAAATATTCGTTTCAGATTACAATTATACAGTTTACTTTGTATTATATGATAAAAAGAATCTGTCATTCGTTGCCCTTTATATTGGACTGATATAATCGCCAGAGGTTCGCAAACATGAAAAATTCAAAACTTGTATCAAAAATATAATATGAAGAGAAAGTTATGACAAATCCTCTATATGATTTTTTTTAAACGAAGTCATGCTATGTTAAAACTTTGTTATTAATCGGATGTATGGTTTTGGCGTGTTTTAGTCCCCAAAAGCCTCAAAATTAAAAACATTTAAATGAACCTTTAAACGACTGTTTCTTTAATTTTGAACACTTTCCAAATACTAACTTAAAAATATTAATTTGTATTTCTAATCATTGTTTCCATGGTAACAAGTTCAAATTTGCATAAATTAGAGGAAAAAAAGAATATTCAGTGAGTATTGTCATATTTTGCATAGCTTTTTCTTCTGGAAACTATAGAGCGCATGCTTGAACAAACTTGATATCAAAGGATAATGTGTAGGCAACTGTAATACATCTTCAGGGGAAATACAAAGTATGTTCAAGAATGCGCTCTGTGGTAGTTAAGAGAAAAACTAGGTGAAAACCTGTCAAAATTGACTGAATATTTAAATTTCATTAATTTATACAAATATTAACTGGTTACCATGGTGGTTATAATTTAAAGCACAAATGAAAATTTACGTTATAGTTCCGGGGACAATATTCAAAAATAAAGAAACAATCATTTGAAAGTTCTATTGAAGATTTTTAATTTCAATGGATTTGGGGGGCCAAAAAAAGGCCATAACTACATGCTTTTCTTCCAATTTTAGTGACAGATATATTAACACAACAAAATAACACCGATTAAGAAAATAGATGCTCCAAACATAATGATCTGTGGTGTATTATTGTGAACTAAAGTAAATATAGATACAAATTGTAAATAAAAATGACAGATAAATATTGACACGTATTTGTGTTATCTATGACCACAGCCAACTGAAAAACAAAATGTGAAAACAGTGTGTCTACACGACTGAGGGACATGTTTCCTCAGATTTGACAAGTAAGTGAAAAAGTCAACATTTACAAGCAGAAATCGGAAAAAATAGTAAAATACATTAAGACCTGGTGTTCCGGAAGGGTTGGCGTCTTCTGCCGCATCGACGAAAGGCGGCATGTGAAACTACGTCGGATCAAAGTACTGTCACATCCTCACATCGTAACCCCTGAAGTGACAACAAAATCACAAGACACAGTAATCAGCATGGATAAAAAAAACGTCGACCATCATATCACAAAAAGAAATTGCATATTTTGTTATAGGTTAGGGATTCCACCCATTTTGTAGGCTATCCGCCCTATATGGCGTTGTCCTGCAGGCCCGGTATGTCAGCATCTTCATTTGTTTTGCTCTGATTTAAATCCCCATAACCTAGGGATGTGACAGCCAGCCATTGTTGATACCCTTCAAGCCATTTCCATATGAGGTGTCGCTCAAAGCCTAACAATACGACCGATTTATAACAATCATGATCACCACATTATCACGATTTATAACAATCATGATCACCACATTATCACCATTTATAACAATCATGATCATTACATTATCACCATTTATAACAATCATGATCACCACATTATCACCATTTGTAACAATCATGATCACCACATTATCACCATTTATAACAATCATGATCACCACATTTTCACCATTTATTACATACTTACTTATAAATACGGGTTTTTTGTATATGCGATACGACACAATTGCTCTAACCCATATCAGCCCTCGCCGTATCACACCCCAGAACCCGTATCATCCCTCTCCGTATCAGTCCGCAAAACCCGTATCACACCCCTTTTAGATTTTTTTCGTTTTTCAATATTTCAAAAGAAGAATAGATCATAAGATAGTAGCTTTTATTAGTAAGTATGTAATACACAGAATAAAACATGCCTTCGGCCTCGGGCTGATGTTGCAATCTCGGGTTGATACTGGGTGTAATATAGAAAAAGGCATGTATTATTCTATATATACATGTATACACAAATGAACATGATACAAGTAATGGCCCCAAAAGTCCCCATAACACCTACAACAAAAATAAACTTATTTCAAAAACTGCATATTAAGATTGTTGGGCTGTTTTATTATCTTGCAAAGTCATCAGAGGTTATTACTGAAAGAACCATCGGAAATGAAATGTAAAATTTAGATATTTTCTTTTTTTAGATTAGTCTTTTTATCATAATACGACCATTTGCTAAACTTCGTAAAACAGGAAATAAATAAAAAGGTATGGCGAACTTGTCTCTGTTTCGACCTAAAAAGACCAACAGTAAAATACACCAGAATTCCACAGGAGTGGATGTGTCGTCTGCGCAGGCTACTCTAATGAGATTATGAAGACGGGATCTATTTATAGTAACGGTGACTTAGATCAAACCAAGGATGGTCGAGTTATCGCACGGAAACCTCGTTTCGGATGACGCAACCAATATGGCCGCAGACTTTGACAAAGTAATACCTTTATGTTGCCCGGCGTTACCTGCAATTGTTTCCACGTAATTTGAAAACATAACCGTTGACCGCTTCTAGTGAGAAATGTGTTTCGGCTTAAGCTTGAACACCAGCAATTTCATGGAATAACAGTCAGTGTGACGTTTTGAGGTTGATCGGCCCAAGCAAACTTGACTTATCGCACGGAAACAGTTTTATCTATTAATAGTAACGGTGACATTGACCTTTGACCTTCGGATCTGAAAAGCAATTCCAAGCAAGGGCTTTAGGTACGGTAGCACTGTATGAAGTCTGAGATTAATCAACCCAAAGGAACTCAAGTTATCACATGGAAACCATGTTTTGGACGACCCAACCGACGACGACTCCGACAAAGTAATACGTATACCTTTATGTCAAAAAATCATGTTTTTCTCATTCGGAAAATTTAGTTATCTTACCTTAATCCATGATATCTCCATATATCCTTAATCAGAATAAAAACAAAACCTGGAAATATTTCTAGGCATTCATTTTTAAGGCCGTCAATTTGCTACTTTGAACAATATGCAATAAAACACGGTGGGTTTTTTCGACTTTAAATGCGTTTTGACACACAGCGAATTCGACTAGGAAATTTTGGGTTGTTGATCTTAATTATTGATTATCAAATAGAACCGAATTCCTGTCTTTGCAAAAAGTCTTGCAAGTATGCACTGTTACCGAAAAATTGAAAAACAAAATAAGACCAAATAGTTTATAGGGTGTCAGCAATAAAGGTTTATTGTATTTTTGTTTTGTTTCTTATCAGTTAACTTCAAACAAATAATTTGCAGTTGCATGTTTTATTTTTCTGGGTTTTTTTTCTAAACAAATGTATTATTGTACATTACTTTCAATTATGCCAGAGCAAAGTCATGCAATGGAAATAAGTAAGTTTTACATAAATGTTGTTTTTATAACATGAAGGACATACGATTTATTCTACCTTTTATCAATAAAAATTTAATCACTGTTACAACTTATTTTATTATTCATTTCCCTTCAAAAATCAGTATCATGGATAATTATGCAAGCGTTGTCCGGCATACCTGATACGACAGCGACCATACATGTACTATTTTTAGAAACGGAGCCACCGAATACACGTACGGACGTGGTCAAGCTAGAGTCGTGTATTTTACCACCATACCAATACAGCAAACTGAAATAGGTGCTCAGCGTACCTAAGGCGCCATACCTTTTCGAAGTAGTGACTTTCTTTTAAAACATCCATTTTTTTATTCTTGTATGTTTGTCATCCTTCTATTTTTTTTTTATTTAAACATATTTTATTGCCTTTTTTACATAGCAATGGAATTGGGCACAAGTTTTACAACTTATATCAATCCTTCTGTGTACCATAGAGGGACGGTAGTCTAGTGGTAAGACGAGGGGCTCGTGACCGAAGGGATGCGGGTTTGAGTCTAGGTACGGCACTGTGTTGTATCTTTGAGCAAGATACTTTACTTCGCTTGTTCCAGTCAACTCAGCTGTAAATGAGTACGTGGTTGGGCAGTGCTAGAATTGTTGAATGCTAGCTGTGAGCGCCGAAATGGCAGCACCGGCTGTATGCTACCCAGGGAGTTGAGAAAGATATTGACTGGTTGCAAAGGCCCTATAACCACGGATAATAATTTGCGAACCTCTTTGATTAGTACAAAAGGAGGACGTTCAATATTTACCTCTGTTTGCCCTATTTGGTCCCACTCCTCTGTGATCAGATGTGATATCTACTTGCCAAAACAAAACTAGAAGTGAACCAATCATTTTCCAAAAGAAAAATCACGTGGTGTACCGATAACTTATAATTAGGTTCAAGAATTAAGTCGATGTCACATCTGAGTAAAAACATGATAAAGATGCCGAGTTACTTAATTACGCGGTAACTATCTCGAAAAATGTAATAATATGTCGATATAATTTAAACGTTATTGCGACATATTCATAGATAATGTCGACATCTTATCAGATTATGTCGACATCTTACAAAAATTATGTCGACAAAGGTCACTCGCAAGACAAAAGTCGATAGCAAAAATATGTCACCATGCTATTCGCATACAATTTACGTTCCGATGCAATTTTCTTGTACGATATAATAATAACACGTTATCATATAATATTTACATTTGGTGTGGCAAAGCCCTTCTATATTACTACTAAAGTACTGCCAATAGCAGCTTCATCTTATGAGACTATAACTGAAGTTGGTCTTTGCACCTCCGAGCGACTTAACAATGTCACTACCGAACTTATCGGTATCTTCTGCTTTGATCCCTAACACCAGCTGCCTGTCTCAAGTGTCTGTGAGATCAACAAACAATTTTACGCCTGGAATTTTCACCAATTAAACCTATGGCGTATTATATGGTTAACTGGTAAGTAGGCAAAATGACCCGGAACCGCTAATATCATAAAAAAAAACTATCCTCCATACCCGAGGCACGTTGGTTTGTGTCGATTAAAACCTATGGATATCAGTCTGTTACCTTCATGGAATGCGATATAGCAGAATTTACATGGAAAGATTACATGCTCCCCAGGGGTTACGCTCACTTACGCTCTCTGCACCCCTGGAATATGTCATACCAAAATTGAAAGCATGCGGCTAGCTATTTGATTGGTCTCAGGTAAAATAAAAATGACCAATTGCTAGGCTGATACCCTGTCCTTTCAAGTTTACAGAGGAGCGAAGCCCGACTTCAAAGACAGTCAGTAATTTTACCGTTACGTGACCATGAAATTCGTTTGATATACCCCAAGGGATCAAACTAGTCTTCTTGACTCATCCACAAGGTGGCGCACACCGAGACTTTAATTTTGCAATGACATATTCCAGGGGTGCAGAGAGCGTATGTGAGCGTAACCCCTGGAGTACCGAGGATGACGTAACCCCTGGATATCGAGGATGACGTAACCCCTGGAGTACCGAGGATGGGGATTGGCTAAATTGGTATCTTGAGATGATACACAAATATCACAGAAACTCTGTTATGTACTGAGTGCATCAATATTCCGTCTTTGCGTATTGCAGAGTTATCTCCTCTTGAGAGCAGGTATTGATTGTTACGTCATTTTTTTTGTGAGAGTAACGTCATCAATTTTTGAGAAAACGACGTTATTTTCTCACACAAACCATTGACGTATCAATCAATATCTGCTCTCAAGAGAAGATAACTCTGCAATACGCAAAGACGGAATATGTCAAGGTATTCTTGTTGATTGTGAATTATCGTACATATGGCAAAACCTACAGAATCTACATATTAGGAGCTTAAACAGAGTTTACATAGAACATTGTAAGATCAGTTTTTACAGTGCTGGAGAAATTAATTAATGACTATTCCGAAATCTATTAATTACTGAATGTTTGAAGTTGAACCCAACTTGGACCATACATACATTTATTATCAAATAGAAATAGCACTGTACTAACTAGTTTTGGAACGTTGAAGGTGGATAGACTTACCACGTGACTTACCACGTGAAAATATAATCTAATTTGTACATTTATAACTTTCAGGAGATTGGAACTGAATTCCAATACATTTTTAATTTTAACAACTTGAAAAATTTCTCATTATAGAAATATTTATATAGATATATTTCCCAGGTGCATTGTCAAACAAATCTTAACTAAACTATATATAATTTCGTGAATTTATGATGGCCAAAAACATAGTTCAATTTGAAACGGGCTATAGCTACACTATAAAGGAATTCCTATATAAACACCTTCCTTTCAATTCTCCAGAGTTGGTGTTCGGGGAATGAGCCCTTCTCAATTATGTAAACACCTCACAAACGTGATATTTTTTAAAAATCTTTATCTTGACTGGACTTGATCACTGAGGAAGTGTTACGTCAATAGTCAATTGTAGGTGTTTGTGACCAGGTGTTTCAATGGTCTATGATAAGTGTTTGTAAACAGGTATCTCAGTGGTCTATAGTTAGAGTTTGTGTCAAGGGATCTCAGTGGTTTATAGTGAGAGTTTGTGCCAAGGTATCTCAGTGGTATATAGTGAGAGTTTGAGTCAAGGTATCTCAGCGGTCTATAGTGAGAGGTTGAAACCAGGTCTGTCAGTGGTCTATAGTTAGAGTTTGTGTCAAGGTATCTCAGTGGTCTATAGTGAGAGTTTATGTCAAGGTATCTCAGTGGTCTATAGTGAGAGTTTGTGTCAAGGTATCTCAGTGGTCTATAGTGAGAGTTTGAAACCAGGTATCTCAGTGGTCTATAGTGAGAGTTTGTGTCAAGGGATTTCAGTGGTCTATAGTAAGTTTTTTTGTGTCAAGGTATCTCAGTGACTGAACTATATTTTTTTGTGATCAGGTATCACAGTTGTCCGTAGTGCGTCTGTTACTATTCGTGACCAGGTACATGTTACTTAGATAGTCATTAGTTATTGTGACGAGGTATGTAGCGTGCCAATATTTGAAAACAGATTTTAGCGATAAGAATTAGAAACAATAAAAAAGTAAGGGGTATCAATATAAATGACTGTCCTATTTTAGTATCACAGTATGCTGATGATACCTCGTTGATTTTAGATGGTACAAACATTTCCCTAAAAGAAGCAGTTGGTGAATTAAATAATTTTGCAAAAATTTCTGGGTTGAAAATAAATAAATCAAAATCTCAGGTAATATGGATAGGAAGTAAAAAGCATAGTGAGGAAGTTCTTTATCCAGAATGGAAATTACAGTGGGGAAATAAAACTTTTAATCTTTTGGGGATAGAATTTCATGTAGACTTGCATAAAATTACTAGGCTGAATTATGATAAAAAGTTAGTAAAAATAAAGGCACTTATAAATACATGGAATAGGAGAATAATTACACCAATTGGTAGAATTTTTATCATCAAATCAATACTCATCTCACAACTCAATCACTTATTTATTGCATTACCAAACCCAAATGAATGTTTTATTAAAAAATTAAACACCGAACTATTTAACTTCTTATGGAAAAGCAAAGTTGACAAAACCAAAAGAGACATTGTTATAAGAGACTATATTGATGGTGGATTGAAAATGATGCATGTGATGTCTTTTATAGAATCCTTAAAATTAACATGGATAAGGAGACTATTTACAACATCAAGTAAATGGCAGGAGATTTTAAAAACTTATATTGATTTAAATATTTTAGCAAACTGTGGGACGGAATACATTGTTAAATGTGAAATGACGAGTAAAAATCTTTTTTGGAAAGACGTGTTTAACGCATGGAAAAAGTTAGTAATAGTACGAGATAATCAATGCAAGGGAGATAACTCCTTTTCCAAAATGCCTATCTGGTATAATAAATTGTTTAAAATAAATAATGAGAGTATTTTTTATAGGAAGTGGTTCAGTAAAGGTGTAGTTATAGTTAATGACCTACTTAAGGATAATAATTCAAAATTGTTTTATACTCTTCAAGAAGTTCGACAAATTTTTAAAATTGAAACAAATTTTCTTCAGTACCAAGGTCTGCTATCTACAATTAAAAGACATCTCTCTCAACAACATGAAATAAAATGTATAAGCTATCCTTATATACCTAGTAATATACAAATATTTCTAAGAAATAGGAAAGGTACAAAAGACTTTAATAGTTTGCTTTGTAAAAATGATACACTGTCAACTGGTAGAAATAAATGGAGTAATCATTTTGATTATAATGATAATACATGGAGAAATATCTACAAAATACCATTTCAAGTAACCAAAAATACAAAACTGCAATGGTTTCAGTATAGAGTTAATCAACACATCTTAACCACAAACTTATATCTGTACAGGGCTGGAATAGTAGATAATCCTCATTGTTATTTTTGTAAATCAGACATTGAAACAATAGAGCATGCACTATGGGAGTGCAATCAAGTTCAGAATTTATTAACAAACTTTGAGTTTTTATTAGATGTTTTGTTTATTCCTTTTGCTTTTAATAAGGAAACATTTATCTTCGGTATATGTGATCAAACCAGAATTCGATACATGGTAGATAACCAAATTATTCTTATTATAAAATATTATGTTTATAAAGCAAGATGCCTAGAAAAAGCTCTATCAGTAAATGGCCTTATAAACTGTATAAAAGAGACTTATGAGATACAGAAATATATTGTGAATGGGAAAGATGAAAAACATAGACATACCTTCCAAAAAGACTGGGAAAAGTGGCAAAACCTTCTTGATAT
>NW_018404533.1:21085-122926 GCF_002113885.1 Mizuhopecten yessoensis
TATGATGATGATGATAATTATATGTTGATGATGATATATATGAAATGATGATTGAAGATTTTGGATGATGATGGATTATGGCAATGATGATGATTGAATAAGTATATATGAAAGAGGATGAAGAAGATGATAAAGATAATGATGATGATGATATGTTGATGATGATAGAATGATGACAATGAAATTGATTGTGATAATGCTTAATCCATGTCCGTGTGTGTATATGTGATATATGTGAGAATGCGTGAATGTCCTGTTTATGTATATGTAATGAAAAACTTAGAAAAATAAAATCATTACAAAAATATTTGAAAACAGGAAAAACTATATGGTTCACATTAGGGTTAGTTTGAATAATAAGTAATTTTAACACAGTAATGAATGAATTCAATATAGTTTTTCCTGTTTTCACATATCACATAAGACGACACACAACCAACCAGCTATGTATCAATTATCCAGCAGACGACAAGTAGCTATCATTGTCAACAACATACAAAAATTCCACCTAGATAATAATAATGCAGTGTTAAGTTACCAGTAGTATGTGAAATTCTACCACGAGGTGAAACGAACGCCGTCACGCATAGGTCTGGCATGTTTGCCTGCACCATTGTGCTAGTTGTTTTCTCAACCCGAACGAACACGATATATATTTTTTAATCATTTGTATCACGATTTTGTCCTTCAGGTTATCTGTACGAGGAAGTAACATTCTTGTGGAGGGAAACAGACCGTATATTTTAAAAGTTCCCGAGACTTTTGTACGGGGAGATGCTGTGTGATTGTTAGAGGCGGCATACGTTGAAGTGACAATTGTCGCTTTTCAATAAGAGTTCGGTGGAAATTAGAAATCAGAACAAACATGTGACATGGACAAGCTGTATAAGGAATATGTTTATCACCCAAGTGACCCAAAGATGACCGTAATCAAATACAAAAGACGTGAACGCAAAAACAAGCAAAAAATCCCACAAAGAGGTAAGTTCACTGAAAACAAATGAAAGTCGAAATCATGTTCAGGATATTATGGTAAAGATGCATATCATATTTCGAAGTCATTTATTAAGAAACTTGCAGAAATATGAGAACACTGACATGTTTGGAAGGGCCTCACCGCATTCATGATCGTATATATATATCCCCTTTAATCACCGAGTAGATCATAATGTTCATCTTGGGTTTTTGAAATTTGTCAATAAGGTATATAATCTGAGAAGTACAAATTACCATCAGTTATATGAAGGATACCTGTCCCACACAATGCGGATTTTCGTAAATACAGTTACCCCCTCCCCTTTAATTTCGTTTTTGATATAACTATAGCACGTTTTGTTCTGTTTTATTTATGGTTACTTTGGCCGACTGCCCCTTTTTGATTTTAGTCTAGGAGAACCCCCCCATTTACGGTACCTAATTTGTGCCATGTCATGGTTACAACACCGAAAATTAAAATTAAATAAATGTTGTCAATCAGCCACCATACCCAGAGGCCGCGGTGTCCGAGTGGTTAAGGCGTCTGACATTCTGCTACCACTAGCCCTCCACCACTGGGTCGCGGGTTCGAGGCCTTCGTGGGACAGTCGCCAGGTACTGACCGTAGGTCGGTGGGTTTTCTCCGGGAAATCAGGTGTTCCTCCACCACCGAAACCTGGCACGTCCTTAAATTACCATAGCTATTAATAGGACGTAAAACACAAACAAACCAAACAAAACCACCCTACACATATACAATTTGATACATAACTTAACACTGGTGGTAAGAAAGAGCAGTAAAATGTATTTTCGATAATACCCCCAACCCGACCTAATATAGTTACAGTAACATGGTTCAGTGTAATGTCCGCTTGATTTAATCAGAAGTTTGTGCTTATACATGTACAAGTTAATGCCGTACAAAGTTTCTCTATAAATATTCGAAATAACTAGGAATATTTTACTCGGTTCAGTAAACATTTGGGTTATTCGGAAAAAAACATCCTCGATATTCCATGGGTTACGTTCACTTACGCTCTCTGCATATGGAATGGGATCACCGCCATAATTATTTTTTTTATAGAATTGGTTACGTCTGATTTGGAATCTAATTCTATGTACATTTGTATTATTTCCCTAGTTGATAAGTTATAGAATTAGTTACTTCTGGTTTGGAATCTAATTCTATGTACATTTGTATTATTTCCCTAGTTGATAAGTTATAGAATTAGTTACTTCTGGTTTGGAATATAATTCTATGTACATTTGTACTATTTCTCTAGTTGATAAGTGTCTATTTCCATGCTATGTACATTTGTGTTGTTTCACTCATTTACAAATCTATCGCGTGTTCATTCCATGCTATGCCACTTTTCATTCCATGCTATGCTAGTTTTACCGATCGCGATTTCGTGTTAAAAAATAAAGATTCGAAACTAACGTTTATGATGGAGCGCCGCTTGTCGTCTTAATTAGGAACTAAAGTTCTAGAATTCATTCTAGAATTTATTATTGAATTTTAGTTTTCATTAAGACAACAAGCCGGCGCTTTAATCGCCAACGAAATTCGCTGAAAATAATGCTCGCTCCCTTAAACCGGAAACATACCCGATTGTGGCAGTAGATTTTGGAAAATGCAGTCGACACGTACAGTGCGGTAAGTCTTGGTTATGACAGCAATTGAACTGTAATCTATTTAGGTTTGAGTCAAAATTGTGTGTAGCGTAGCAGAAAATCGTCATATTTATAGTTAGGATGTCGTAGCCATAACGAAATCCCACATAAGTATTTGGTTACGGGCAACATGTTAACCCTGTACACAGGGGTTCGTTACAAATGCATGTCTGAAATACACAACTGATATTGGTGCTGTCATAGCTTGACAAAGGGACAAGTCGGTCTTGGAAGATTCCCACACGTTTAATACGTTATGTAGCAAGTAAAACTTTGATATCAATTAAGTATATTTGAAATTCTGACTGTAAATTGAGATAAAAATCATATAAAACATAAGGGTATTACTACAAAAAAAGGTAGCAATACCCTTATGTTTTATATGATTTTTATCTCAATATTTACTGTAAGGATTTCAAATACCTGTGAACCATCTGTACATTTTTCTCCTGTTCGTGCTTCATAATTAATTTTGATAAATTTGCGAAGTGGATGCAAATTTCATATTCAGAACAGCATACAGTGATCAGCTAATTAAAACTAACAGCCTGAAATTAGCATAAAAATCAAGATTTAAATTTCCTACTGTTATTAGATCGTGATGACATCAGATTCAACAAGTATGCCTCATTCGAGGAAACTTTGCATAATCCTGGCCTGCCCATATGCTTTTGTTGCAGATGTCATATTAAAACTTGTCTCATATAGGAGATGATAAATATATAGCTATAGTTCATGGGAACAGTGGTTGTAGAGAGATATTGGATGTCAATATTGCTGACCAATTATCAAACATATCTTTGATTAAAGTTAATTGGAAATACTTGTTTTAAGTCTTTATAATTTATTGTCATGTGCATTATGTACAACATTTAGCAAATATTAATGAAATCTCAAATACATAATTGTTGCAGGTCTGGTTCGGTCAGCATGAAGTGTTATGAAGTGCCAGTTTGCCAACCGGATCACTAATTTTTGACAGCACACCGTCTACTTCCTTGATACCTGAACAACTCCTACAGTGAAGAGGCATTTCCTGAACAATGGAAGTATTGCATATACAAATGTATCATGTTTCACAATGTTTGAAACTGTTTATATGCTAGTATGTGTGAGTAATTATAAGGTCACCACCCGTCTGTAAACTTTTAGATATTCTCTTAAGAACCGGGGAATGAATCTTTTTAAACTTGGTAAGCATCATCCTTGGTGTCCACTTGTCCTGAAGTCGAACGACTCAGTGGATTTTGACTACATTTGGCCAGGAGTTCGAGTATTCTTGGTCAAAGGGGGACCCAATTTTGTATAAACAGAGGGTGTGACCCTCCTGGGGGCAGAAGAGCGGGGTCCAATAGGGGGGAAATATTGATAAGTGTTTAGATATTCTCTTTCAATATGCTGAGAGACAGAGCCTATAGCTGCAGTACATGATGTATTTAATCAGAATATGTTCCTGTGGTTGTTTAAATATCCAGTTGAGGGAATCAGGCCCTCTAGGCCTCTTGTTTGTCTCGTTATTTTTTTTTTTACATCTAATGGTAACTAGTGATGGGCCAATAATTGATAATATAACTCAAAATTGATCAGCTTGGCTTTTTCAATTATTGATTACGTGTTCAAATTCCATAATTTGATCTGTCCATTACTGAACTCATGTGTCAAATGTAGATTGTAATTCTGATCCATTTATTTTGTTAAAGGCTTAACAAACAAAAAATCAGGTTCACTTCGTGTTACATGTTAAAAGTGCTTCCTTGAAATTTTACCAAAATAATAGGTAGGCATAAAAAATAGGATGGTTTCCTGTTACATGTCTGAACAAAAATAGGAATTAGGGTTGAGTACATTTAGTTAATGTGTTTTTTCCTTTTTTCACAACGCTTATGTAGGAAGTGATTCTGACTTAAACAGTGCTTCCTTGAAATTTTACCAAAAATAGAGGAGGTACAAATCATTAGGGAGGGTAACTGGAAACAAACAACATTTCTTGTTTGGCTCAATATTTATTATATTATTGATGTTATAGTTAATGTTGTAAAATACTGAAGCAGGAAACCTAACAACTCTGTCTATTGATTCAGTTATTAAGCACATACATTTATAGACTTAATAATTATGCAATCATTCATCCATCGGTTTACTACTTCCAGTAAACTGACCATCGGCTATGCTTTTGAAACCAGATGTCTGTCACTTAAGTGATATTTAATACAAAGACATATTAAACACACTACAATTAAACTTCATGCTGATCAATAAAATAATTCAATATTTTGTTAAGTTACCTAATAGGAATGTCAAGATTTATATGGATAACCCGTCATAGTTTTAACTTGTTATTTTAATTGTCCTCTTTATTCAGCGACATCCTCGAGACACAACAACAGAAGCTTTCTAAAGACATGCAAACCATGAGATGGAAACTTGCTTTGTAATTCACTACCAGTCAGAATGAATGGTATATCAGAATCTTATGGTATAGTGAAGTGTCTGTCATAAGTCTCTCTGTCAACTTTTTCTTTAAATTGAAAAGCACGGGGCCTTATATTTGGTCAGCAAATACCGGGGATAAATACTTTAAGGTTTCATCATGTAGATTACCTTGACCTTCTTTCAAGGTCACAGGTGTCAAAAACAGGCATCAGTTTCTTAATAACTGGTCTTGGGTCATGATATTTCATGATGATTATATTTTAGTCAGTATTCCTTTGCATTGCTTTATTTAAAATTAAAACATAGCTGTGATGTCATCCTTTGTTCTTTCTGTACTTTAATTGCGTCAGTATGGGAACACTACCTGTAACTGTCCCATATGTTACCTGGCTGTCTTATATGTGACTCTCTTATTGGACAGTCACTTATAAGACAGTTACAGGTATCTTATTGGATAGTTATATGTAATGTCTCTATAATGCCCTACTCAAAACAGAAAAGGACAATACAGGCAGCTATGTTTTGTAAAAACTTATTTCAATTACCAATAAAAAATACAACATAATTAATTAGTTGAACTAAATTTATTCCAAGGAAATGTGTCAACAGACACAAAATGCCTCCACATATTCCAGGTATATTCCAGGATTTCTTTTTTTTTAGAATTTTAGAGTGAAACACATATCTGCAGCTTTTATGTTGAGTTCTCTGCTGCCCGAAGGAATGGAATATTCCTGTTTTTCACAAAGCATTTTAATTTATTTGTTTGGAGATGACACTAAACTCGAACCTTGTACCACTTAACTGACATGCACCATGAGTTTTCTAAAACCCTCATGGGCCATTTGGTCTTATATTCTGTATTCTGACACAAACCCTTCTTCAGAACATTTTCAAGGTCACCTTCCTGTAGTGGGGCTGGAAACCTGGATGACTGTTGCTATTCTACTAGGTGCATTTCCTGGGTAATATCCTGCATTTCATTATCAGATATATCAGAAAACATGTCATTTCTTAGATTGAAATCCACTTTTGGTAAATTTCCCTGTTCCTCCAATGATAAAACATCACTTAGAACGCTGTCTGTGTCCTTGGAATGACTAGGATTACAACACGTAGATTGGGTAAGGAAAAATCCTGCATCACTGTCGGATGACATGGTGAAAATGAACTTACATAACTCAACCGGGCACCCCAACAGCATGCTTTGTGCATTCAGCCATGTCGATGCTATTCATCACATATAACACAGTCAGAGGTAAAACTACCTGTCATGATGTTACCTTTAGCTGTGTTATGTGTTATGGAGATAAGCCGAAAACTGTACAATATGTGTGAGAGAGAACAGATGATGTTACCTTTAGCTGTGTTATATGTGATGAATAGTATTGATATGGTTGGATGCACAGATGGAGAGCTACCCTAGTAGTTTCAAAAGAAAGCCAATTTTCCTAGACAAAGGCTACAAAACAGGTTTATATTAAAAATAAAGGTGTTCTATATTAAGATAAAGGGGTGCTATGATTTAAGTTAGAGATAAGCCTCAAACTGTACAATATGTGTGAGAGAAAACAGATCTCGGCCCTAACGGGCCTCGAATCTGTTCTCTCTCACACATATTGTACAGTTTTCGGCTTATCTCCATAACATAAAGTTGTTTTTAATTGTTCCATCAAATACATGTACATGAAAGTGATTGTTTTGTTAACTTTTATGCATATTGATATTTTTTTATGAAATTAAATCATTGACTGATGTAAATATGTATGTTGTTATTTATCTTAATCTTTGTATGTTTGCCTCACAACAGAAACGTATACGTCTCTGCTCACAAGTAACATTTATTATTCCCAGCCTCTACTCAACGAAGTTTGCAGAGGGTGAATACATGGATTCGGTCTCGCCCTCCATTCCCATTAAGAAAAAGTGTTGGGTCCATTTCTGTGTACATCTAGGTAATACATGCATTATGATTGCATCAATGACACAGCTATAGGGACACTGATTATTGTGTGTAGATGCTGAATTTGACTTACATTTTAGACTTCATTGACGTCCTTCTACATTGTACATCAGTGCACATTAAGAAAAGTTGTTTAAGTCCATATCTCAGTAACAATAATTATTATATGGGTAAAACTTAAATTAATGATGCAGGTAGGGTTGCTCTACTAAATGCATGCATGCATGATGAGGATGCTTAATCTGATCTTTCATTAAACACTTCGTTGCCTTTATTTTATTCAAAATATAAATAAACTTTTGCATTTATGGGTAATTGTAAATGCAGCATAGATATTAACTTTGAAAAAATGTTCAGTGTTGCAAACTAAATATATTTGTCATTATATTAGAGCAATTAAAGGTTATTTATTTGATTTGAATTATTCTGTTAGAAATATATTACCATTCACAATTGTATAATTTACCACAGAATTAAGTCTGTGAATTTACTAAATTTTGACATGGACTCGTCTATGAAGCAGTGGATATTGATGACAGCACGTTTTTGTTGGGTTTGAAAGTATGTATGATTTTGTTTCAATTAAACATTCTTATCAAAAACTCCTGTGTCATTGGTATGGACAAAAACACATAATGTTTTACTCTGATTGACTCTAAAAATAACTTGTTAGGTGGAGGAAGTTGGTTCATATTCTTCTCTTTTCTTTGACCTATGGTAATCTTGTCCCAAAAGCCACTTCAAACTCTTCTCCAAACTTCAGCTAAAATGTATATATAAGAATAAGACATGCAAAGTACAGGTGATAAAGAAGTAATTGTAATTGGGGTGGCGGTGGGGTGAGATTGTCATAGGGGGGTAATATAAGAGATTGTGAAGTTACTGCAACATGTAACCTACATAGATGATTGAATACGTTATCTTATGATATAGTTCCTTTTGCTTGTTTTTTTCACTTTTTTTGAGATGTGTGTATTGGAGTGCGGAGGAAAAGCTCTACGCTCCGTCAAGATTAGACTCGCATTTAGTTTATGTGATTATTTTCTGGACTTGATCAAGTCTAATTGTTCTTCTTATGTAGGCCCTTAAAATGTTTCTCGCACTGTCCCAGTCTACATCAATGTTCTTGAACATATATTCAATTTATGCAGTAATGAATATAAGAACCTTAAAAATACAATAGTCAAAACATAAACAAATAACGACATTGCGTCCGTACGGTGATCCGGATGCGGTTGGGGAGCGGTCCGTGTATATTTAAGATGATCGCAGCGCCGCTTGTAGTCATAATGAGGAAACCTCTCGTATTTCAACTGCTGGCTTACTCGTTTACTAGTTGACTAGCTAGCTATTTCTGAATTAAAAATTAGTTTCGAATTGCTGTTTTTACAACAATGACGAAAGCTTCAGATTAACCGATAAAATTTACTGATTATATACATCACCTAAGTCTGGAATGGATTGAATACTACAAGCTAACACGTAATAGCGATCGGTTAAACTAGCATAGCATGGATTGAAAAGTAGCATAGCATGGAATGAACACGCAATAGATTTGTAAATGAGTGAAACAACACAAATGTACATAGCATGGAAAATAGACACTTATCAACTAGAGAAATAGTACAAATTTACATATTATTAGATTCCAAACCAGAAGTAACTGATATTACATAAAAAAAAAATAATAATGGCGGTGTTCCCCTTCCATATCTGCACACCTGGGATATGACATAGCAAAATTGAAGGCTCAATGTGCATCACCTTGTTGATGAGACAAGAAGACTAGTTAAATCTTTGAAGTCAGGCGTCTCTCCTTTGTAATCTTCAAAGGACAGGTATCAGCCTAGCGATTTGTCAGGTTATTTTTAGCTGAGACCAATGAAACAGCTATCTGTGTGCCTTCAATTTTGCTATGCCATATCCCATGGGTACAGAGAGCGCACGTGATTGTAACCCCTGGATAATGAGGATACCGTGAAACATGATAAATCTCGGGAAAGCAGAGAATCGTGTTTCCGTGTATCATGGGCAGGAGATGTATAATGTTTGTTAGAATACAGTGCTCGTTTAATATTACCTCAGTGTACTTTGTCTTCAATACAGTATAACTTATATATACTTTATTCCTCATGTATGTTTTAATCTGAGGTAAAGTACAAAAGGAAAACCGGAAACTCTTTGATTCGGTACGTTTCAGTTGCATTAAAGCACTTGAGTGTTTTGTTCTTTATTTTATTTCCTTTTATTATCTATTCTTACTTAATTTATTTATTTTAATTTTATTAATCTATTTTATTATCTATTCTTACTTAATATTTTTATTTTATTTTATAAATCTATTTTATAACCTTTTTTTCAGTTTATTTATTTCTATTTACATATTCATGGATTTTTTTTTGATAGATGAGGAGGCTGATGTGAAAGTTTTCTTTGTTTATTGTAATCATTCATTTTTATTTATTGATTTAATTAATGATCAATTAATTAATTAATTTATATTTATATTTAATGATATTTCTTTATTCTTATTCTATTGATTTATTTTTTATCTCATTGATCTATTCGAATATTTATTTCATATTCTTTTAAATTTTTTCTATCCATTTATTTTATTTTTATTTACTTATTCATCTATTTGGTTTTATAAGATAAGGAGTCTGATGTGGAAATGTTTTTTTATTTCTTATTTATCTATATATATTGTTTTATTATTGTTAGATAAGGAGGCTGAACCTGAAGGCGTATTGTCGGATGCAGCGGACAATTACTAGAACTTGGACGACACGGATTATGCAAAACATTACAAACAAGATTTTATGTATACCAATACTTTCTGCTGTCGGATTGGCGACCATTCTTATTGTGCTGAACTAATTGTGGAAAACGGGCCGTAATTGCTGAATCCGGATATATAATCAAGGGCGTAATTAAATACTTGAACAACGATAATCTGAATTACTAAGAATTATAGAGGGCGCCGTTTTCCCGTGTTATACGGTTTTACAGTGTTTACACTATTGGAGACTCACATAAGTTTGTGTTGTACTTACCTAACAAATAATATGGCGGGAAATTTAAGCATAGAATGTGGAGTACATCTGGGTATCCAGGTAACTGCCGTGTGCGTCACATGTGATGCTACACTTGTTTGTGTAGAATGTATCACTGGCGAACTACACCAAGGTCACGTGTTCGGGAAAACGAGCAAGATTGCAGACGACATCAAAAGAAAACTCAACTCGAAGGAAGCGAATTATTGTAAAGTGATTACAAGCTTGGAGTCGGATTTGTATGAGGCAAGGGTGATGAAAAGGCAACAAGACAGTGAACAGAAAGAAAGAGTCGACTCAATCAACACACAAAGGTTAATTCTCATCCACACTGTTAACGAAATGGCTGATGACTTTATATCCAAGTACGAGATTCAAACTCAATGTAATTGTGTACAGTTACAAGACGCGATCAAAGACATTTCATCTAAATTAGAAAATATAAAACGCCACAGAGCGGATATCAGACGCGTCATAGCTGAAAAAGAGGATATTGCAGTGGTGCACGGTTCACGAAAACTCACAGATTTTGATGAACAAAGAAAGGTGTACCCTGAACTAGCCAGTATCGAGTTTACCTCCGGCAAAGTGAATACGCATCAGCTGAAACTCATGTTCGGAGGCAAGGACGTCGAGTTGGAAGGGAGGGAGTTCTTACAAGGAGCCCAAGCGCCAACCAATCTCATTCATCCTACCAACAGAGGCTCCAGTGCTGGCGGTCACATCATGCGACAGGGAATAGAACTAGTCTTGCAGTCCTCCTTTAAACATAATGCAACTAGTTATGTGACGCGGATGTGTGGCGAATCTACCGGAAATACATGGTTAACGTGTCAAAATGAAAGGGAAATAACTCTTGTTGATAGAACCGGACAGGTACAGAAAAATGTGACCTTTGATACTGTTGTTATTAGTATGACTGCCGTTGGCGAAAACACACTGTTGGTATGTGGATTTGATGAAAGGGAGATCAGAAAGGTTTCTCTACCCAGCGGGAGGGTCACATCAGCCTTCTCTACAGGGAAACTGTATCCTAACTACATATGTACAGCACCAAGTGGCGACCTCTTTGTAACACTGATGGAAAAGCGTAGCTTCAATGTTACCTCCAAAAGTAAGAGAGTGCTGGTTCGATACTCTCAAAAGGGAGAGAGGAAAGATCGGGCTCGTCACGACGACCGGGGTGACGCCCTGTTTGTCTGGCCTATGAGGATGAGGATCAGCAACACGGGAGAAGTTTTAGGTGGGACAAATAGTACAGACAAAAGCAACAATCACCTTGTCTTCCTCAATTCAGACCTCACGGTACGCTTACGGTATCTAGGCAACGGCAAGGTCGTGTCTCGCAAAGAGAAGTTTGATACCACTACCTACAAACCGGACACGAAGTATGCAATTGCTGATTTCATCTTCGACAAATTCGATAACATCATTCTCTGCGAGGCCCACAGTAGGCGTATCCAGCTTGTGTCCAGAGACTGTCTGCCAATGCTGACCCTTCAGTCGACACAGGAACATACCCCGATGGCCATGACCATGACTGATGACGATATTTGGCTGGGGTTTACAGACAGAACTGTTCAAGTGTACAAGGTTAGTCATCTCATCTATATTGTATTTATATATTACTTAAACCACGTGTTACGTGTGTTACCGTTATCTTTTATGGTAATGACACGTAAGACAAGTTATATTTTTCTCTAATGTATGTTCATTATGTAGTGTATCTTTGTTGTTTTACTTACATAAAGATTGGACATACCAACGTACTCAAAATTGGTAGTAATTATTTCCTGCTTAACGGTCAACATTAAAAGTGAGCACAAAGACTGGTTTTCACGCTACAGTGGTATATTACAGGGCGAAGTACTAGCTGTGTTTGGTGCCTTTGGCATGGTATTTCATTATATAGCATTCTAAAGTCATAATCAGATCCGCGCTATCGCAAAAAAGGTCAATTACACAAACGTTCCGCATCTAAAACAAACGCATACATAGCACACATGGCATCCTCGATATCCAGGGATTACGCTCACTTCCGCTCTCTATACCCCTGGACTATGTCATAGCAAGATTGAAGGCTCGGTGTGCGCAAAATGTTGTTGAAACAAGGAAACTAGTTCGATCCTTTGATATGCATCAGAAAATTCTCGCGGTCACGTAATGGTAAAAATTGACAGGCTTTGAAGTCGGGCGTCTCTTAATATTCAAAGGACAGGTATCAGCTCAGCGATTGGTCAGTTTTTTAACCTGAGACAAATCAAACAGCTATCTTCGTACCTTCAATTTTGCTATTCCAGGGGTGTTGAGAGCGAAAATGAACGTAACCCCTGGATATCGAGGATGCACACATGGAGGCACTTCCTTTACTTATTTAGGGTTTTAATGGGACGCTAAAACTTATAACACGAACCAAATAACGAAATAATATAAAAAGTGTTTTTCATACCATGGTTTACACGCACATGTTTATAATATAAGAAACGCACATTTGAAAATTTCCGGATTGTTTAATCAAAGTGATTGTTTGGCTATTAAGCAAATGTGTTATTGATTGACAGTCGATATTAGTGATAAAGCTTCCCTTCTCAATTTATTTTCAGTACAAGTGGACAAACTCCTGGACGACAAACTGATGATTGTATCACGTGACCGGAACTTTTATGTGTGACGTCATGGTGTATCTTCTGCTGTTGGTAGGGTGACGATATTTTTTATTTCATTTTATGTTTTTATAACACAAACCTACAGCGTGCTGGATGACACCATGAGACAGCGACAGTGTTTTTTTTAATGTCTAAAAATGGGCCAATTATGCGTGTACCAACTTATTGCAGTTATCAGCAAGTTTTTCATGGTTAGGGATGAAAAACATTCCTGGAAATTTCCTTGAAGTCGGGCGTCGCTCCTCTGTAATCTTCAAAGGACAAGTAATTGGGAAGTGTTTTTTTTTACCTGACACCGATCAAAAAGCCAGCCGTGTGCTTGCAATTTTGCTATGACACATATTTCAGGGGTGTAGAGGGCTAAAGAGAGCGTAACCCCTGGAGCATCGAGGATGGTAGTTAGTCAAACTACATCCTCGATATCCAGGCGTTACGCTCACGTTTGCTCTCAGCACCCCTGGAATAGGTGGTAGGTAAATCTTGTACCCCGTTCCCGGACCCGGACTGAAACCCCGTACCGGGAATATAAAGATATTTTAATATCTCATTAACGCGATGGTTTATATTTTTTATAAAAATATAGGATAATTTCAAACATTATTTTCTAAATGTGACAATTACAAAAATGTTTATTTATTATCTAATAATTTAGAAATCGACGATATTGTGTTTTTCAAGGGGGTAAAACTTGTACGCCGCAGTCAACCGTGAAAATCACGGTTTTTCACATATAACTAGAAATTTAGGGGAAAAAAACATGTTATTTTCATATATATAGAAGAAAATACCTTACTGTTGATAATTATGTAAGTTTCGTTGAAATAATCAACATATTTCACATGAAATTCTGACTTTGTTGTGATCGCGGGCGAGGATCGCGGGTGTTTTGTTTCCTCCCGTACCCGTACTAAGGGGACATAACTTCGTCAAGACTCGTGCTAAATATGCATAATATGTAAAAACCTCCACCACCATCATCATATGGGGAAAATAGAAAAGTTTTAAAAAACAGTATTACCAAATGTGCAACAACAGAAAAACGGGGTTGACTGTGGGGTTTTTGCTATTGCTAACTTGGTAGAATTTTGTTTCAATGGGTTTAACGGGAGTGAAGAGTTAGAGTTTGACACCACTTGCATGAGACAACATCTTGTAGAATGTATTTCCAATGGAATCTTTACTAAGTTTCCTAGGAAAAAAATGAGTAGGCATAGGCAAAAGAAAACTTCTTTATCATTTGATATTTTTATTGATCGCGAAGCAGATGGATGTCACATCTCAAATGTATTTGATGATATGGTTTCTTGTGATGCTGGCTGTGACAGATGGTTTCATAAAAGATGTGCAAGTGATCTGTCAGATTCACATATATATGATGAGGTAATACATACAAATCATATAAGACATTCATATTTTTTCATTTTTTTCCCGTTAAACCCATTGAAACAAAATTCTACCAAGTTAGCAATAACAAAAAAAACCACAGTCAACCCCGTTTTTCTGTTGTTGCTTATTTGGTAATACTGTTTTTAAAACTCATCTATTTTCCTCATACGATGATGACAACTGCATTTCTAAAGAAGCTGACAAATTTTTCGTATTTCCTATCAAACTATCAAGAATGTATACTTCCCCACTATCTACCTCCTGTACTGACACTACCCAATGGTCCACCTTTACAACCGTCACCTTCACTACCATCACCTTCACTACCATCACCTTTACTACCATCACCTTCACTACCGTCACCTTCACTACCATCACCTTCACTACCGTCACCTTTACTACCGTCACCTTCACTACCGTCACCTTCACTACCATCACCTTTACTACCATCACCTTCACTACCATCACCTTCCTTACCATCACGTTCACTACCTTCAACTGAACACCTTAGGGACAAGTTGTGGTGCTCTATCGCAAATATTAGTGATATTGGTATACTGCTGAGTGCGTACATACACTCTCTGACAGATCACGAATCAATTCATATTTTAATTGGGGGACAAATGCCTCACGAATTAAATGTATTAGACATGAATTAATTTAGATTGAAATCAGTAGCAGCTGTCGAAAAGATGCACAAATTATACTACCGGTACTCAGTGTAGATATAATCTCACATCCTGATAAAGATTAATATAAATCTAATAAAAAAATGAAAAAATATGAATGTCTAATATGATATGTATGTATTACCTCATCATATATATGTAAATCTGACAGATCACTTACACATCTATTATGAAACCATCTGTCACAGCCAGCATCACAAGAAACCATATCATCAAATACATTTGAGATGTGACACCCATCTGCTTCGCAATCAATAAAAATATCAAATGATAAAGAAGTTTTCTTTTGCCTATGCCTACTCATTTTTTTCCTAGGAAACTTAGTAAAGATTCCATTGGAAATACATTCTACAAGATGTTGTCTCATGCAAGTGGTGTCAAACTCTAACTCTTCACTCCCGTTAAACCCATTGAAACAAAATTCTACCAAGTTAGCAATAGCAAAAACCCCACAGTCAACCCCGTTTTTCTGTTGTTGCACATTTGGTAATACTGTTTTTTAAAACTTTTCTATTTTCCCCATATGATGATGGTGGTGGAGGTTTTTACATATTATGCATATTTAGCACGAGTCTTGACGAAGTTATGTCCCCTTAGTACGGGTACGGGAGGAAACAAAACACCCGCGATCCTCGCCCGCGATCACAACAAAGTCAGAATTTCATGTGAAATATGTTGTTTATTTCAACGAAACTTACATAATTATCAACAGTAAGGTATTTTCTTCTATATATCTGAAAATAACATGTTATTTTTCCCTAAATTTCTAGTTATATGCGAAAAACCGTGATTTTCACGGTTGACTGCGGCGTACAAGTTTTACCCCCTTGAAAAACACATTATCGTCGATTTCTAAATTATTAGATAATAAATAAACATTTTTGTAATTGTCACATTTAGAAAATAATGTTTGAAATTATCCTATATTTTTATAAAAATTATAAACCATCGCGTTAATGAGATATTAAAATATCTTTATATTCCCGGTACGGGTTTCAGTCCGGGTCCGGGAACGGGGTACAAGATTTACCTACCACCCTGGAATATGTCATGGCAAAATTGAAGGCACGAAGATAGCTGTTTGATTGGTCTCAGGTAAAAAAAACACCTGACCAATCGCTAGGCTGATACCTGTCATTTGAAGATTACAAAGGAGAGACGCCCGACTTAAAAGCCTATCAATTTTTACCGTTACGTGAGCGCGAGATTCGTTTTATGTACATCAAAGGATCGAACTAGTCTTCTTGTCTCATCAACAAGGTGGCGCACATCGAGCCTTCAATTTTGCCATGACATATTCCAGGGGTTTAGAGAGCGAAAGTGAGCGTAGCCCCTTGATATCGAGGATGGTTAGCTCCAACTAACAGGTCCCATCAGTAACCGGCATTATCTAGTATATCATCAATATTTAATATAAACTTTATATATTTTAAAACGATTACGAAACAGGATTTAACAACTTATAATAATCACTCTTGATGGCCTCGAAGTTAGCGCGCGGGGTGCCTTAATGGGGAGGAAACCGGGGTACCCGGAGCAAACCCATGTGATCGGACAGGTGACTTTTTTCAGAAGTTTCGGATTGAAATAAAGATGTCTTCACAAATCTTACCATGATGACGTCACACAGGGAGTTTGACGTCACATGCGTCGGCACCTTCCATGGTATCAGACTTTAACTAGTCCAATATTTTAAAAATCATCAGAAAATTATCAAAATTTTACTAAATGTAAATATAAGGATTGGATCCTGTTGTGTATATATTTTTGGGGTTAAAACCCAAATAACTTAGCAGTCAGTATGAATTCTTATATCGGTAAACACTGTTTGCAAAAAAGTTGTATTATGTTTTGGCCTGAACACCACTTTCATCAAATTTAAATAGGAAAAAAAGAAAAATCAATTACCGTCGAACAAAACCGATATTGGACAAATAATAATTAATTTATAGAATCATATTAATTAGGTTCAATTAATATACTAAAAAATTCAATAAGAAATGTGCCATTAAGAAGATATAAAAAAATGTTTATCATTTTTACGATAAAAGAACAAAAGAAGTATTAGTCTGTGTGGACTTAAATTTGAGTGTAGATCTGTTCGAGTTGTCTTTCTTTGAACACTGAATTAAATTCGCCGCTAGGAAACATAATTATGACGGCTACTTTCGACAGATTAAATACGTTCAAAAAAATGTTTGTTCTTTCGACGTTGAAAAAAACTTGTTTTTAAACATATTTTATTGTCCAAAATCAGTACAAAGGATTTGGCACAAGTTATAGCAACTTATGAAGCCATCTACTATCAACGAAATATTTCATATATATACAAGTGATGACGTAGACAATTAATTTCAAATTCAATAATTAAAAGAATTAATTACATGTGCATTGTAATAAATATATACATATAGTTTATGTTCAAAAGGTTCCGCTGGAATTTATGAAGGACTGCACATGTTAGAATACATTACAGTTTACACCCAAAGCCAGGTTTTCATTGCCAAAAAGTAACAGATTTAATCTTAGTTGCATATGTAAGTTATTAAAAGCTTGAAGAATTACTGCACGAGTATTTGAATAAAACTGATAGACAGACAGACAAAGGATAAGAGAGAGAGAAAAATATCGACAAAGAGAGCTAAAAAAATATCACATAATCGGCCTGTTATCCAGTGAATTCGCCCGTGTAATATTGTTACATATGTCACTAGTGTAATACCCTGGAGCGTTTTTTCTATGGCTGTGCCAGTCATAAATCGATTGTGACGTCATAATAAATAAATATACAACATTTGATATAGCGCCCTATCTAGCTAACATAAGTCACTCTAAAGCGCGTAATATGGAAAATGACGTGACATCATAAATTGTGAATGGCGCAACAAAATGTCTGTCTCCGTCTGATTAAGCCCTCTACATTTTGGCTTTAAAACCTGTCAAAAATGTAAGTTTTCTAAGTTATGTGATAAAAAGCTCTCACCAAGGCTCGCAAAAATATAAATTCCTAAGACTCGTTTCATAAAATCTCATACGAAATGAAAACTCATTTAAGATCCTATATATATGTGTTCCTGAATCTGCGGCGCAAATTGGCAGCGTTGGAATTCATTTAAATTAGCACTGCTTGGAGATCATTGTCAGTTTTAGTTTAAACCATATTTTATTCGTGTCAATAAAAAACATGTATCATTACAAAATACATTTAATTCTGATGATTGGGAAACAAGTACTATTGTACAAGACAAGCATAGCTAATTGTGTGTTACGTCCTATTAACAGCTATTATCATCTAAGGACGTGCAAGGTTTTGATGGTGGAGGAAAGCCGGAGTTCCCGGAGAAAAACCACCGACCTACGGCCAGTACATGGCGACTGCCCCACATAGGCCTGGAATCCTGTGAAGGGCTAATGGTAGCAGAATGTCAGACGACGCCTTAACCACTTGGCCACCGCAGCCCCAAAGCCGTGCTAGCCTGAATATGTAAATTAGAAAATGTTAAGAAAGAAAGATAGAACATGATATTAGGGATAAATAACTGATGGAGTGTTACCCGGTTGGATGGGTGGTTAATTTTACATGATATCTTAATGTAGTTAAATTCTAAATGCTTGTTCATTTGATCAAATTTTGAGTAGCCATACAAAAACTTTTACATTTTGGTCATACGTTTTTGGTACATCCTCAAACAGTAGTAAATCAACAGTTGTAAGGCAAAGGAGTCAATTACCTTCGGCGTGATTCATTGTGATTAGTACAAAACAACTAATAGTTGGAACTGTCTTTTACAAAATGTCCACATGAACATAAGGGATTGTCAACAAGATTTCTTTAAAAAAAATAACGTTTTAAGGAACTGCATCCAAGACGTAATTAAGTATGATATATTTGACATTGTTTCGATCCTACATAATAATATTCAGGGGGGGGGAGAGATATTACAGATATATACACAGTGTACATTATCGTATACAAGCTTTCCGTTTGTTTGTCATTCCGTAATTTTGATCTTCAAATGATACCAAATCGCACAGTTGTGCGGAGAGAATCGCACAACGGGGCGAACGATTGCTAAATCGCACAGTTGTGCGCACCATGTGTGGACGATGTGCGGACGGTGTGTGAACGATGTATGCACGGTGTGCGCACGCTATTTTTGGTGCGTTGTGCGTTTCCACAACTGTACATGTAGCATACCATATGTATTATACCTTAAATATAATGAATGGCGATCTTCGCATATGAAATGAGAAATATCAATATTTTCATTCTTATTCTGAGACATTTTTGTCTACAAACCTTGTTTTACAAGATACCAATAAAATAACTAAAATCATATTTCCAAGTTGGAGCCAGTTGAACTATAACTATGAAAAGAAAAACATAATTAAAGCATTTTAATTTATATTTGTGTCTGAAGGCAACGCGTCTTGTAATATAATCCTTCTCTGAAAACCCTTTACTTTTGTTTTATACTGAGTTATAGCTTCTGGACACATCTCAAACTTGGCAATTTCAAATACTTCTCTATCTTAAGTGAGTACAAAAAAAAAATTGGAATTTTAGACATTCTATTTCCCGCATACTGATATTTTGGCCTCTACATGTCAAACAAAATATTACTTACAGTACAGCATTTGCTCCGACGGAAATGGTCGGGGATGATAGCAACCTTAGATTCCGAAAATCCTCGTGAAACACCATCAACCGAAGAGAAACAATTACTCATGTTTCCCCACAACAAAGGGAATTAATTCATGATGTATGTTTGAGCAATTTTCAATTTTAAGGCTTTCGGAACTTATGATATTTTTTGTGCAATAAGGATATCAACGGTTTTTTTTTAAATTCTCATTACACTGCCTTATCTCACATGAGATTACTTTGATTTGATCATAGTATCTGCCTCGAAAACGGGGAAGATATTGTAAATTCATTTACATGTACACATTTTAGAAGCAGATAACTGTGATTTGAACTAGATTTACATGGCGGGTGTCGTTGAAGGAAGCAGGGGACGCTTACCCTTCCGGAATACCTGGTCTTCATCCTGTTCTACTTTCAAGGGTCTCCATGTTAATATTTTGTTTGTTCATAATAAGTCCTGATTTACCTCTATCAACGTGTTTCTTTTCTGTTGTAACATGTATAATATCATTATTGCTTTTTGTAATTGGTTTCGCGAAATTATCTATGTTAAATATTCATGCGAATTCTATAATCCCAAATCGTCTGTCATTACGTCCGTATGTCCGTCTGTCCAAGGTCATGTAAAAGCAATTCCGTTCTACAGTCCCTTGTGGTAGCTATATACTATAGAGGCGACAAGGATCGTACTACAGTCTCCTGCTAGCTCGTGCAATAGTCCCCTGTGGTAGCTATATACTATAAGGGAGGCAAGGATCGTGCTACCGTTTCCTTGTGGTAGCTTTACACTAATAGGGGAGGCACAGATCGTGCTACACTCCCCTGTGGTAGCTTTATACTATAGAGGAGACAATGATTGTGCTACAGTTTTCCTTCGATAAAGGAGGCAAAGATCATGCTATATGCGTTATGATAGCTATATATATGTATTGTAGGGAGGCAAATATCATTCTACAGTCATCTGTGGTAGATAATAGCTATGTTCTATAGGGGAGGCAAATATCATGCTACAGATGTCAAATGTCTCTTTGTGCCTTTAAAATGACCGAGAGTTACAGTATTGTTGTAATAGTATATTTAATGTTATAAAAACTGCACACCTGCGAAGAAAGATTTGTTTTTATATAAAATCTGTACGATACCCCTAGCGTTGTTCATGTTGTAGTCAAAACCCCCCTAACCCCTGATTGGCCTTTTAGCTTAGTTTTTGTCGTGAAGCGACTGTATATTGTTACGTGTACAAATTCTACACGGTTTCTGATAGGAGACTGTTACTTCGGATATGTTTGTATTTTGATATTGGAGGTAGCTTCTGTGAAAGGTTACCTCTGATTGAATACTCCATGCTCAATGTTGTCGTTTTTCTAATTGGAAGTGAGTAGGAGAGATAATGAGTGTGGGAGAGAGTGAGTGTGGGAGAGAGAGTGAGTATGGGAGAGAGTGAGTGTGGGAGAGAGAGTGAGTACGGGAGAGAGTGAGTGTGGGAGAGAGAGTGAGTACGGGAGAGAGTGAGTGTGGGAGAGAGAGTGGGTATGGGAGAGAGTGAGTGTGGGAGAGAGAGTGAGTATGGGAGAGAGAGTGAGAGAGAGAGAGGAGAGAGAGTGTGGGAGAGAGTGAGTGTGGGAGAGAGACTAAGTCGATGTGGGAAAGAGTGAGTATGGAAAGACAGTAAGTGGGTGGTTGAGATGGAAATATTTGGTGTTGATGCACTTCAGTCCGTGTATTCCAAAACAAAAGAAAAAACTGTTTTTTTAAGTAAAAAGACCTAGTGGGATAAGTTTGAAACTTTCACATATTAATTTTCATTATATATTCAATATCTTTGTCAAGTTGCATGCTTATCCCAAAATGTCCTTTATGTACAATCAGCGCATACACATTGGAAACAGGCACAACAATTGATAAAACAATGAAATGGGTTAATTTTAACGATTAAAACAGATTCTTTCCTTGAAGGAAGGAGACTTAAAATTACCAACAAATCAATCTTCATTTATTAAACGAATCATTTTGCTACAGTTGTGGTGGCAAATGCCATCTTTGATTTGTCGGTTAACTTTGATAAGTAAGAAAACAAATCAGGACATGGAACTCACTTCAGCCACAGTTGCTTAACACATAGTATATGATATATATGATATACAATATTAACAATTACTATCATATACTTATTGCATATGAAGGGCGTCCTGCACCTTTTAATGTACTTTAGAATGAGAGGTATTTGAAATTGCCAAGATTGAGATGTGTCCAGAAGCCATAACTCAGTATAAAACAGGAGGAAAGTGTGTAGGGAAAATGTATTTTATATAAGTGTAATAAAATAAGTAAAGTTGAAAATTTCAACTCAAAATATAAATTAGAAAGGAAATTATTGAGAAAACAAAACACTTTTCATTTAAAAATTATCTAAAAGCACCCCCTGACTCAATCCTCTGTTTATTATAAACGATCTTTAAGTGACGATTACATTTCTGTCATTTTTCATTCTTTTATATATGCCTGTTTAGTTTACGCAAACACAGAAATGGGACGATTTTGGTTTTCAGTTTATTTTGAAAACAGCAAATTATATTTGTGATTTACCCTACCCCTTTTGGTACCTCCAAAATCTCAATTTCGTTCAAACTTTCCCTTTAGTTTTTGTACATGTAATACAATAGGACATATTTGAACAAATTAAGGAGGGCAAAATCCGAATAAACCGGGGCCCAAAAAAGGGTCTTATAGACACTTATCTGCATACGATGTTGTACCTCAGTGCCACCTTTCTATCTTATCATTTTATAACCAAATGCATTCCTTGACATCCCTGATACATGTCCTTTGCAGTAATTTGACGTAACGGTTTTAAAATCGTTTCAAATTAAAATTCAATAACAAAAACTAGAATTTCTCAATGAGTGCAGGTGTTACTTCCCTTTAACCACCAAACGACCCGTTCTTTATGAGACCAACTCTCAGTTCAAATACCACAACTTTCACTAATATATCCAGCAATGAGAAAGACAACCGCGAATGTGATTGAACTTTAGAACAGCAGAAGGCTATGCGTGTATAGATTAGTTATATTGCTTCATTCAAGCATATTTTATTGACTTTGAATAGTCGAAGGGATTGGCACAAGTTCTTACAACTTACTAGGCCCTCTCATCCTCATCCTCGATATCCAGGGATTACGCTCACGTGCAGAGAGCGTAAGTTAGCGTAACCCCCGTTAATACTTATATTACTTACGCCGTCATGCTTAAGTAAATCAGACACGCGACCTCCACTAAACAAAGATCAATCAAATGTATTGAACAATTATTTTTGTAGTATAGCCAATATTAAAGTAACACTGATGTGTGCCTATTTTAGAGCCGAAAACAGAGAGTTATTTTGACACTTTTAGAATCGCAAATAATGAAATATGAGATGTTTTAAAAATTTAAATCTCGGCAAGGCCTCGGGTGTTGATGGTATTAGTCACGATATGCTTAAGTACACTGCTGACACAGTCTGTAAACCTCTTGAACTTCTTTTTAATTTATCCCCCTTTTCACTCAAATTTATCCAAATATATGGAAAGCAGCTAAGGTCAGGTATCTTTTTAAAAAAATGATGATATGCATTCTCCATCAAATTATTGAACAATTTCTCTCTTATCAACAGTTGGTAAAACATTAAAAAGAGTTATTTTTAAGCACTAACATAATTATATTATGGAAAAATCATTATTTTATCAGTACTTGTCATACTGCAAAGAAAAATGTCGCAGTACTTCGGCTCAGGGTACATGAGGTTCTGACAGCGAACATGAGACCATGTACCCTGCCAAAGACCTGTATAACTAATATTATCAGGTTTTATGCCTAGTCATTCTACAGTGTACCAATTAGTTGAATTATATCACAATGTTTGTTTCGATCTAGAAGGTAAAAAAACCACTTGTATAGTTTTCTGTGATATTTCTAAAGCGTTTGACAGAGTCTTGCATACAGGTGTAATAGTCAAGCTTAAATCGTATGGAACTACAGAAAAATTCGTGTATTGGATAAAAAAAATAAGTAACAGACAACAGAAAGTTTTTATCATCTTCTGATGTTGGTAGGATAGATGCAGGAGTTCCACAAGGTTCAATTCTTGGACCTCTATTTTTTACTTATCACTACATTAATGATATTGCTGTTGCACTAGAATCTACTGTTCGTCTGTTTGCTGATAACACTTCAGTTAAAAAACAATTCTTGTTCTTTTTAAGAAGTCATATCGTTTAAAATAGAGACTTAGAATCATTAAATATATAGGCAAAAACTTAGCTTGTTACTTTCAACCCAAACAAAACAGACGGTACTTAGGTCAAGCGAAAACTTCTTACTATAAAATATATGTACGGATTTTTTTTTCTATACCATTACTTGTATTATTTGTGATTGTCTGACTATGTAATCACTTGTTATTGAAACGTTGATAGGAGATTGCTTCATAAGTTGCAATAACTTGTGCCAAATCCCTTGTACCCATTTGGACAATAAAATATGTTTAAAGTTAAAAAAAAATATCCAGTTAACCCTTTGAATACATTTGCCAACAAATTATATGGTGATGTCCCTAATCCTTCTCTTACCTCTTTTGCTGAAACTTCATTTTGAACTAAAAAATGTCCAGATATATAAAAATAAATTTTGCGGATATTACATGACACACTAATTTTGTATACATATTCATTTGTTATTGAAAGGACGTAAGTAAGTTGAAATAACTTTTGTCCAATTAATTTGTCTGTCGTTGCAATAAAATTTATTTAAACTTTATACTGAGTACCTCAATTGTCTTCAATCCTCCTCCTTGAAAGTTTGTTTTGTTTTTGAAGGTGCCAGAGATCGTCCCTTAATTGTATGTCACGCACTGGCATGATGACGAAACATGACAGGTTTGGAATGATAACAATCACTCTCTAAGAACACGAATAGCACCGCGCATCGTTATAAAATATCCCCACGCTTTAAATTGTTATTAGAACAGGAGTTATCTCCCTTAGTACGATAGAAACACTTTCCCACGTCCTTAGCGTAGCTTCTTTGTCCCCTCCCCCAACTATAATTCTTTCTTGTCATATATATTTGCACTCCTAAAAGGTATATCTATGTAGCTCAGATATTGCGTGATATGTAGTGTAGTATCTTGTCTAATGTCGAAGATTAAAAAAAAAAATATGTGTACGAAATGGAAACGTTTAGTACAGCTTGACTTTTAAGCTTCCTTGTTGGTCGGGTGGCGCAGCGGACACGGCGCTTGTCTTTTACAGAGAGGAAACGGATTCTATTCTCCGATCGGACCTATTTTGGTCACCTACCGAACTTAATGGGGTTTTTTTCTGGTACTCCGGTTTCCTTCCACATTAAGACACCCTACGCATTACAACCGGGCCATCGAAATGATATTTTTAACCTGTTTCATAATTGATGTAAAATGAATAAAGTTACTTTAATATAACGTAGAAAATCTGTGTTCCAGGTAAAGTGAATGAGGGAAATGTTCACGGCCATAAGTTTTGTATCTTATATTTATTTCCGATTAAGTCATACTGTAGAACAACAGGAAAATTTCGTCATTACACGAACCTATATGAATAGTCATGAACAGCTGCATAGTGCACGAGCGTTGATAAAGGTGCATGTGAAAAGTCGAAATCAATGTGTGATAATTGGTACATGTATCCAGCTAGAAAACCTGCATGCCAGAAGGTCGACTTTCATGATTGATCCATAGAAAATCAATACACACGTGGAAAACACCATCCTCAACATCCGGGGGTTACGCTCAATTTCACTCTCTACACCCTTGGAGTCATCCTCGATATCCAGGGGTCACGCTCACTTACGCTCTCTACACCCCTGGAATATGTCATGGCAAAATTGAAGGCTCAGTGTGCACCCCCTTGTTGATGAGACAAGAAGACTAGTTCGATCCTTTGATGTACATCAGAAGAATCTCGCGGTCACGTAACGGTAAAAATTGACAGGCTTTGAAGTTGGGCGTCTCTCCCTTGTAGTCTTCAAAGGACAAGTATCAGCCTAGCGATTGGTCAGTTTTTGTTACCTAAGACCAATCAAACAGCTATCTTCGTGCCTTCTTTTTTGCTATGACACTTTCCAGGGTTGCAGAAAGCGAAAGTGAGCGTAACCCCTGGATGTCGCATCCTCGATATCCAGGGATGACGCGAAAATTAGCGTAACCCCTGGATATCGAGGATTCGGATGTCGAGGATTAGAAAACACTAAAAGGGCTGTAACGCTAAGATTTGTCACCCTTAGAAGGGTATTAACCCATGTACAACATATACCTATAAACGTCCGTTACTGAAATATTGTTATCAAAGAAATCATTGAGTTAGCCTTTGATATTTTTCACTCCCATGCTGTTCGAAGATAATGAAATTTATTTCTTTTACAACAATTATGAAAAATGTTATTTCAACTTATATTTATCAATCTTGTTGGCCCGTATGTTAGCGCGCGGAGGACCTGAACGCCGGTGAAAACTCGCGTGGTCGGGCAGGTGAACCCCATATACCTTTTCACGTTCGAGGTTCGAAGTCAAAAGTAATACCTATAAAGATGCTATCAATTGTTTTCTCGGATTCGATAGGTTTTACTTCAATCGTGTTGAGTCTATACGAGATTCATAGTGTAGGTATATCTTGTAGCGTTTAACCAAGCGCCAAACTTACATTTCTGTAACCATGCGTCTATCCATGTGGTCATCTTATTTGGATCTACGTGAGGTATATCATGATCGTCTAGTTTTGTTATCGTTCTAAACGTACTAACTGAAAGAAGTTCAATGCTTAAATAAACGCATTTGACATGATCCATCTGGTATGTCGGGCGAATTAGCAAAATCACTTGTCGAGATAGAAAAGAAGGTTGTATTGGTAAAGGATATAACCATCCTCGATATCCAGGGGTTACGCTCACTTTCGCTCCCATCCTCGAAATACAGGAGTTACGCTCACTTTCGCTCTCCTCACCCCTGGAATATGACATAGCAAAATGTAGACGAAGATAGCTGTTTGATTGGTCTCAGGTAAACAAAACTGACCTGTCCTTTGAAGATTTTAAAGGAGAGACGTCCGACTTCAAAGCCTGTCAATTTTTACCGTTACGTGACCGCGAGATTATTTTGATGTACATCAAAGGATCGAACTAGTCTTCTTGTCTCATCAACAAGGTGGCGCACACCGAGCCTGCAATTTTGCTATGACATATTCCAGGGGTGTAGAGAGCGAAAATGAGCGTCACACCTGGATATCGAGCATGATGTTGGGCAATCGGGCATCATCGGCACTTTCCGCAAAACGAGAAAATGATTTCCTGGTTTACGGAAAAATGCAGACGGTTCCCGATTGCATGTCGGGTACACATCTTTGCTTGCTCTCTTATCCTAGCGATTGGTCTTTTTTTTTTTTACCTGGGACCAATCAAACAGCTATATTTGCGCCTTTAACTCTTTCCGTTCCGTTGTCGTGTAGCCACGACAGCAATATGTCATCCTGGTCCCCGTTGTCGTGTACAGACGACAAAATAAAGGGCCGTCTAATCCCCGTTGTCGTGTACACACGACAAGAGACTTTGGTGTTTTACCTGCCTTATGTTAAGCTGGTTATCATACGAGACTGCCGCGAAACAACAAGTAGTTGTCGCTAAAATCAGAACCCATCAGTTTGGAAGAAATAATTTTATTTGTGCAGAGTACACTTTTTTATTAAGTGAATTATTTTTTTCGCATTTGCCGCAAGATGTTTGCGTTTGGTGCCTCAAATATGAACAATATGGCGGCAACTTAATTCGATACGAACACTCGTAAATTCATCATCAGATATTTGTTGAGACTTATGGAAGTAAATTTGAATATTCTAATATAAGTCTTGATGAAATCTACTTGTATTTAGAATAAAACTCAACGACTCCACATTCGTAACCATAATCAATCCCCATTGGAAATCTGCATTACAACGCTGTGTTAAATACCAGGAGTCTTAACGTTTGTTGCCAGACAAATGTCGATTTCCCAGTCATAATCAGCTGACAGTTATTCATTATGCTGCGAAAATGAAGAAGTGTTTGTCTATGAACCAGAACATGAAACAATAACAATATTTGTTCACGGTTACCTGTTTAATTCTTGCGGCAGTTACACCTAGTCTAAAAAGTACAAATAATCCGCCATTTTGTTATATGCGCGGGGTCGAGTCTATAAGTACATCCGGTACGGAATCCGGACCGGAGTTGCGGTACGGAAAGAGTTAATTTTGCTGTGACATATCCCAGGGGTGCAGAGAGCGTACGTGAGCGTAACCCCTGGATATCGAGGATGCCCAACAAGAGGGACAGTACACTGGAAGTAAATAGACAGAGCCGGGATCTAGTCAGATGAGAGCGGGGATTAAAGGCACTCGGAACTCCTCGTGTGACTCGAAGCCTAACCACTCGGGTGACTCGTTCCTCGAAGACTAACTACTCGGGTGACTCGTTCCTCGAAGACCAACTACTCGGGTGACTCGTTCCTCGAAGACTAACCACTCGGGTGACTCGTTCCTCGAAGCCTAACTACTCGGGTGACTCGTTCCTCGAAGACCAACCACTCGGGTGACTCGTTCCTCGAAGACTAACCACTCGGGTGACTCGTTCCTCGAAGACCAACTACTCGGGTGACTCGTTCCTCAGGATTTGTCGATTGGATTTGTTATATAGTAAACGGAAACATGGAGTCGTGATGGTAGGAGTCGGAATCGATTAACAAACTTCATAGTTCACATGTGTTAGCTAGCATACCTCCTTTGTATATTATCTTTGGCGGACGAACAAAACAACAGTGCAAGGGAGACAATTTACTCCATTATTACTTTGTTAGACCCAGAATTGAAAGGGGCTATTTAGTAAAATGACAACCTGAACATCCAGTCTATACTGAATATATATATATATCTCCTAACGGAAATGTATGTAGTTAGCAATGAAGTCAGCGTCCAGTGTGGTCAGTTTCATCTTTTGGGAAAGCCGGTGATAAAATATCTACGACCGAAATAGTGCAACATCCGGGTCTTTCAGTGAGAAGTAAACATGTACAGCACTACGCTTTCGACCGACAACACAGTGTTAGTTATGAGCCTTGAGTTCACACATAACACATTCTTGAATTTACACAAAACATCACAAGTAAGAATTATAAGTATCATAATATCAGATATTTTTGTTCAAATTTGAATTTGAATAAAAACGAACAGGTTCAAGTAGATAATGCACGCAATGAGAGGGTGCCGCAGGGAGAATTTCAAACCGTAGAAAGTACGATGTCAATAGGTTTAAACGTAAAATACACTCAATTATAACGATGTTTAAGATGCTGTTTGAAGATGATTTTGATTCAGAATAAAAGCATGTACGTGTATTCCAGAGAGGTTAGGCAAATAAAGTGAGAAGTTACATTCTCTCCTCGGCTGGAGAGACATTTTTTGTTGGCTAGAAATTAAAGCGGCTGTACAGTTAAGGATTTCTCCATTACTGATCAAAAACGTGAAAGAAACAATGCCTTTTGTCAATGTTAACATGAATTGTTCATAAGTAGTATAAAACTGTATTATCATGAAGAATTTTGTGACAAGGGTATACAAAATACTTACTTCACTAAATTGTCCCTTTAAAAAAACTGCTTATATAGCATACAAGAGCTTTATGCTCTGTTTGTTTGAGCCTAAATATTCACCAAATCTGGGCAGTTGGTATATATCTATATATATTATACATCTTATCAGCATATCATATCTCCGTGATACTTACAAAGTCATTCCCAGCCATTCTTGGAAGTCACGTGACCATAATGTTTTGAATTGGCGGCAAACAAACGATCTGTAATGACCAAATGTCGTCTGCTCAGAATCGTATGGAAACGTTGACGAAGTTGAAAATACAGAAACTTTGGATGAATTTCGCAATCATCAAAGAATCGGATATTAAGAAATTCATTACAATTGATTACTGTACTTGCAATATTGCAAATTGAATTTTTCGTCGCCTATTGAGGAATTGATTGCAGCATTAACACTCAGCAAGGAGAAAATAAATACTGAAATCATCACATTCGAGTCCGCTTCTCCTTTTGACCTTCATGTCCAGACAAATTGTCAAGGCTAATCGTTAATATCGCAAAAGATAACCGCATTTCAATGTTCGCTGTTTGTGAATTAGCATCAAAATGATGACTGTGAAATATAAAAAAAAAATGTCGAATTGATAACTCTTAGAGTATTAAGGTTAGGAAGACGGCGGAACTAATTCTTCGTTAATTTTGGCTCTTGATCCGTATTTGCAGCGCCATCTATTGGTCACAATAGAAAACAGTTTTCACGGCAGATGGTACTCGGCTCGAGTAATACATTAATCAAATCCGAATTAGCATTTGAACCGACAATGAATATTGTGTTCTATTGTTCCGGTCCGTGTTCATAATTAGAGATTCGAATTTTAACAGACCACACGGCTCGATGGGCAAGTAACAAGATTACGACACATTTAAAAATTCATTTCCAAGTCCTACGAAAACATTTAATTTCTGTGACAGTGTGTGAAACATGTGATAAATACCTCATAAGAGGGATGCCGGGATACGGACACACGTCACGTGACACTGTCTGCGAGAAGTGCACGTGTTGTGACATATTGGTCAACTTGAAACATTACAAACGCTTGCTCAATCTGTTTACGGCTGTTCCAACCTAAGCGTTGTACATCCTTGTAACGGTCTTAGCTTACACCGTCGGCATAGAAACGTTGATCACGTGATCTGATCATACAAGATAAGGAATGAGTATATACATCAAGGAATGAAAATATATATAAGTAATTTTGTCTAAAGAAATAAAAAAAAATTCTTCATCTGCAAGGGCCAGCAGGTACATTTAACGTCAAATGACACATTCGCCTTTAGTCAATTCATTTTTCATTTATAGCTGAGGACAGTGCCATATTGACATATCAATAGCGTTTTGAAAATGTATGTTGGTAAAATGTTTATTTCCTCAAATTTCATCATTTTCCCCATTCCTAACGTGGGGAAAAGCCAAATTTCCATAGAAACAAAATGTTCTCATATAGCTTCAAACTTAACACTTATTCCACTTAACGGACAAATGTTTCATCTGAAACTAGTTAATTTCCAGTTCCTCAAAAAAAATATCCTTGAAATGAAGCCTTCCTATATCTGACGTGTGTCATTAGACTACATATGATTTGTGTCATAGTTCCATTTTTATTCTGAAACATTTGATATCTTTGCAATCGATTTTGTCCGAGATGGACAGGCCAACTTTACTAGTGTGACAGGTAAATATGTCTACCATTGGTCATTGCTGCTCTTCTCCCTCCTGTGGTGACCGGAAATTATTGAATTCTAAATATGAAACTCCATTTCTTCATGTACTTCCTGTCATGGCCGTCCACACTGGGACATTACATACCCAGCACGCAAAACCCATTATAAAAGCGAACTCTGAAATAAAAATATCTAAAGAAACACTGGTATTGGACGTAATAAGTTCGTTTACAGTAGAAATATTCAACATTAATTAGGTATCATGTCTGATACACAACACAAAAGACACCATAGCCTCGATCTGAGGGAACGCTGACCTCACCGCCTCGATCTCGGTATATTTCGCTCGTAATTGACAGGAAATGCGTCCCCGTGTAAGTATGTACGGATTAGACGGATAATGATGTGGGGTCGTGCTGTCACCTGGCTTCCGCTGTCTGTCGCCTCAAGCTGGGGTCAAGTACCGAACCCTGCTGACATCATCGTACAAAGACATCAAGTACTGTATATATCACCTCTCACAGGAACCAATCACAGTGTATCACACGCTACAAAGTCACTAGTAGCGCCAGAAACTGTATTCGTAGCTTTTACAGGGATAACACACTTGGTAAGTACCCAAACTCTGTGATCAGTCGCAGCGTGCGTCACCAAACACATGCATCATATACTGCATACGTCACTAAATTAGGGTATCAAATATTGCATACTTCACAAAAGGAAGGGATCAGATACTGCATACGTCACCAAACAAAGGGATCAGATACTGCATACGTCACCAAACACAGGGATCAGATACTGCATACGTCACCACACAAAGTGATCAGATACTGCATACGTCACCAAACACAGGGATCAGATACTGCATACGTCACCAAACACAGGGATCAGATAACATATTCGTCACCAAACACAGGGATCAGATAATATATTTGTCACCAAACACAGGGATCAGATACTGTATTCGTCAAAGGGATGGTTTACTGCATACGTCACAAAACAAAGCCAACATAGTTGCATACACCAACGAACACAGGGATTAGACACTATAAACGTCACTAAATCACAAGAACTTGTTATTGCATACGTCATCAGTAATAGAGGTCATAACCTGCATACGTAATAAATCACAGGGATCATGTGCCAAACGCACTTACTGACTTACATCTCGAAAAAGCGTGATGTTCATTATTTGGTTCAGAAAGGGTCATGTAGCTGAAGCGGGTCATGAAGACTTTTTTCGAGATCAAATTATGACGCCAACTAGCATGCCGTCATTCGGCTTTGCATCAATCATGATGTGCTCTAATACACAATGTACATTGAAATAGAATATAAACATGGAAGGTTTTTTTCAATGATATGAATTTGTTATGCAGACTGACATTCCCTGTGGTGTTGCCGTGAGAAGTGAGATGTTCGAACCGACTATTTTCTTCGTTGAAATGAAATTATGCCTTTTTTGCATTAGTGCCTAAAGAGTTCTGCTTCAAAAATATTATTTGACCTCTTGACCTAAAAAAAAATTGACCCCATGACTTTTCAGAATGTTGCTTGTTGTCATGGCAGCATCTCATTCTACTTTTCGGCTTATGTTATCACATTATTTTGCCAAATTATTAAAACTGTAATAGTATATCATGTAAAAGTCACTTTAGTGGGTACTGGTATGTAAATAATATCTATTTCCATCTATGTATATCAATGTTACTTTTATGTATAAATATTATTGTATATTGTATATAGTATGCTGCCTATTGCATTATTGATGCCATTATGTAATTGTTAATGGAAAAGGACGTTTTTAAGTTGTAATAACGTGTGTCCAACTCATTTTGTATTATTCAAATATAATTTTATTTTGCTTGTAACAAGCATTTCCATTGGCTTAAAAATCAATGTTATCATCCCATAACGTAAAAAAATGACGTCGCCATTTGTAACGTCGCTTTTGATTGGTTGATACAGCGGCGCAATAATTTCTAAGAGAAAAGAATCCATCAATAAAAGTGGACTTCCACAGGGATTGTGTATAGTAGATTAAATTATAAGGATTAACTTGAATGTATTTTTCATGTTATGGAGTTATAACACAAAAAACGGAGTGTACTTTCATCATAAACCGCTTCGCGGTTGATTTCGAGTACACTCCGTTTTTTTGTGTTATAGCTCCATAACATGAAAAAAAAATCAAGTTTATCCTTAAAAAATAAGTTTAGACTAAACAGTTCGGCTAGGAGCTTCTCTTTCGAGGGCGCTTTTACAAAATAATTAATATAAATCATTTTAAAAAATAAACATGCACAGATCTTGTTAGACATATTTTTCGCCGATCGCTCTTTAAAAGCCATTTTTTCATCCTTTTTAACTAAAAACAACATAAGACATATAAAACCGCAAAAGTATCATTATTGCTACGTAGACCGCCTCTTCATTAGGTCTCACGCAAGGAGACATTGGCGAGACGTTGTAATGAGCCACGCCGCTTTTTAAAAACTATCATTCCGTGTCGTCTGGACGTTAATTACATGTACAGTCATGAGGCGTTCCTTGTCACGTGGTATTTGTTAAACATAGTAATCACGTGGTACAAGACAGATTTCTGTTATATTGCATTTTATAGAATGACAGACTTATGAATTCACCAACTATTCTTTATATATATATATACGATAAATGAAGCAACAGTTTCGAGTATTTTCAGCTGTTTCTAAAATGATAACTACAACAGTTGTTGCCTGTCAGACAAACAGACAGACAGACAGAATCCTCTGTTTTACCGACAATATTTCAATATCCAAGAGACTTTAAAAAATATTGTTAAGTTACAGAAATATCACCAGTGAAAGAAAATTTAAAAGAGAAAATCTATAATATTTTTATAGAAAAAAAGACAAATTTAACTTAAAATCCACATTTAAACTCTGGATATCACGAACATGAAATATTTAGTATAATTATTTCTGATTCGAATTCGAAAATTAGAAAGAGATACGGTTATTTTCTATTTATTGGTATGTGTAAGCAAACGTGTCGTAGAGTAGTTATACATATATGTAAAACAATTCACGTACAGATTCAAATTTTAACCCAACCCGATACATACATACACTGCGGATCTGACGAAACCTCATAAGGAGTCACTTTCTGGCGCCTGGATAAAAAAACAGTCTTAGAATCAAACATTGACAAATATATATTGTCTTATAAACTTTTTACTCATGACATCATCGATATGGATCGGTTTTGTTTGCTTGTGTTTTACGTCCTATGAACAGCTATGGTCATTTAAGGACGTGCCAGGTTTTGGTGGTGGAGGAAACCGGAGTACCGAAGAAAACCCATCGACCCTGCGGATAAGTACGAGCCTGGCTTCAGTCCCACGTTGTCCTCGAACCCGCGACCTAGTACTCGAGGGCTAGTGGTAGTAGGGCCGATCATAGTTGGTCAGGCGCCTGAACGCATGTCCTTCTTGAACGTCTATGTATATGAAATTGAGAAAGTAAAAAGAAAAAGTAACAAACCTAAGTCAAAACTATTTTGTTATCCTAAGCATCGTAAATCTGATGAATTTTCATAATTGTACATAAACACATCCGGGTATCGAACGAAAGGTCATCAGAACGTGACCTCTAACATGGTGTTGTTGGTCCAACGTAAAGGAAAACGAGGATTTAATTTGTATCAGACAGGGAAAAGCTAGCGTGGAACTTGTGCAAGTAAGGTCACTTGTCTGTAAAGGTCACCTGTGTAAAAAGACTATTTTCTAAAATGGCCACCTGTCTAAGAACATTACCGGGAGACCATGCGCGCATTACGGCCACCTGTGTATAAAGACCGTCTCGCAAGGTCTCACTATATGTAATTAACTTTATTTATTTCCAACAATCATGAAACAAGTTATTTCAACTTATATTAATCATTCAAGTTGGCCCGGATGTTAGTGCGCAGGGGATCCTAATGTGGGAAGAAACCGGAGTACCCGGAGAAAAACACGTGATCGGGAAGGTGACCCCATACCTTAATTGTCACGGCCGATTTGGAAATCGAACCCCAGCCGCCCGCCTTGTTGAAAGGCGAGTGCGTTATGTACTTAGCCACCCGACCACACATGTCCTGCTCTGAATAGAGGCCACTTACTTATAAGTACCTTCATAAGAATGGATTTTGTTTTATTAATTTGTTTTTAACGACCTTGACATCTGTCTAAAGAGAACACCTGTCTATTAAAACTATGTTTGCTCACTTCCGTGATTGTTTCCCAGACAGGTTTCAGCGTGGCAGAAACTACACGAGAGGCATGCGACCATGTGACCATGTGACCATCAATCGAGCATGCTGCAGACGAGTGCTGACATGCGCCCAGTCGGACAACGTGTACATCAACCTGCAAACGTTCATGAATATTTTAACATGACCGACCCACTAATTTAAATCGTGACCTCGAATTGTGTTTAAAAGTACAAAGACAGTGTCTTAAGTTCGCTAAATTCCAATTATCGCCAAACACAGACAACGGAACCTTGAAGGATGACGTGAGCGACAGTAACGAAGCGTCTTTAGTTTCCTCATCGGCACGTGTTTTCATTTTTATGTAGATGGCGCCACTTGCACTTCTCCGTTTATGGCGGGAACTGTCTCGTGCACTTCTTTGTTTTTTGTCTGTTTCACGAGGTCCTCAACAGAAGATAATTAAAATGTATGAGACTTTTGACAGGTTGTCTAATCGTTCATTGTTTCCGAGTGCAAATAAGATAGTACAACCAGTGTTGCATTGAACATTTATATATTCGGCGACAAAGTTATACATTCCGTTAGTTTCAAACATGTGCTTTTGATATTGTAATGACATTGTGCTTTAATAGAAACAGTTGTTGTTCCCACTGTAGAGCACATCCAAGGAGAGTAATTCTGATAAAATTTAAATAGCCCTGGCGTGTCGACAGCACACAGCCTCGCTAGCGCTAACCCAGCCACTACCAATCCGATTGAAGCACTTTCTGGTATATAAGAAGATTAAATATACATTTTTATAAAAAAAAAAAGAAAAGATGTTCCAGTCCATCCGTTTGACCATCAACCAGTTCTGTCGTGGCAAGGTAAATTATGAAAACCCTTGATTTGAAAGTAGACCTGTATTAAACAACCTTAATAACCTATAAAACACTGGTTAGGCTACATCCCCTTGTGGCTTTGTGAAACGTACAATGAGATTATTTTATACACTGTATATCCTGCCATTTGTGTATTTACTTTTGTCAATGTCATTGTGGTATATTTTGGGGGTTTATAAAAGGGTGTATACAGATACCAAGAAATAGCGGGACACCAACCTCGAAAGATTACAATGTATAACGATGTCTAAGTCCGCTTCATTGATCAGAAGACGAAGTAACGATACGCTACATCGGAAATATTTGTCTCTAAAAACGGTCATTTTACATCCAAAATCCATTATAATATATTTTTCATATAAAAGAAAAATAAGTATGAAAACAAATCCCAACATCTAAAACGTGAATATAATAATAATAAAAAAAAAATCTTGTAAACGGCTGTTTTTCACAAACTGTTTTTGCCACGTCTAACAATAGTTTTTACTCATTACTATTCGAAGCCACTGAAGAGAAATGATTCTATTTCTGAGTCATATTGAGTCAGTAATCCCGACTTCTTAATTAAAACCCGACCCCTGGAGCTGCCGTACTCAAAATATAATACTCTTGTAACATGATGTTGTATACAAACCCAGAAATCGAAAATTACAATTTCATTTACCACACTAGATTATCACGGGAAGGTGTTGCAGGGGTGCATTATTTATACAGCTTTCTGCTGCACGTGGCGGTCGCGTGCCGTACTGTCCGTCGTCGTTGATCGATCGGCTACCCGTCGCGAGGTTCGTTTGTCCAGCCGGACGCCTGGTCCGTGATACGGTTTCTGACTCTACCATTTAATCCACTTGCCATGCTGAGTGTGAGAGGTGACGGTAAAAAGCGCAAATCTCTGGGAAATGACACATTTTGTTCGTTTGAAATAACATCTATAGGGGGGCACAGTCACTCCCTTGTAACGTGCATGGTCCCGAACTAACCTGGCTCTAAAATAATAATTTGAAACTTTACACGTTATCATTTTGCTTTTCGTTTCTTTTTAAAATCTATTTTTAAAAGCACAGCAGCTATCGTTCTCATATGTATACGGCATTTTGACGGACAGTGGACACACATATTTATCTATTAATTTGCGTTTGCTGTAGATTGTACAAAAGTAATTATCCGTGTACAAACACGCAGATATACACAAATCTTTAGTAAAATAAATGATACACACATATTCATCGTTTGAAATAGCGCCTATATTGGACCTTATTTTATGGGACTTGAGCAGAAGCAAAATTTAATAAAATTATCGTTATTTCCCCTTAGTGGTTACCCAATTGTATATCTGAATATCGGAATTCAACAAATAAACAATGAAAGCTATATTAAGCTCTGGGATTCGCTTGTTTCGTATCTTTAACTTCATGTATTTCGACCTTAAGTTGAAGAACTAAGCCACTATGGGAGGTAAATCGATACATACATATTATTTAAGAAAAACAAAGAGATGTATTTTATATTGTTAATAGTAAAAATGTTAAAATTCACGAGTCTGTCATGAATAAATGTATCAAGTTGTTATTGGTTTGCAACTGAAGTCAAAAACGAAACCAGAATATGATATAAAGTTTAAAAATAGCAAAAAATATTGTTTGTGTTGTCATTCCTTCCTATTTTAATCGACATTTGGTTTTAAAGTTGAAAAAAAATCCAATCTACGAGTTCTAATCACAATAAATGCAATAAAACAACACAAAAGAACAATAACATACGAAAAACAAACAAACAAACGCGATCTGTTATGAAACAAACACATGAATACAACCGGGTGTGATAGAATACATTTAGTAATATTATATTGGCAAAATGTACATTTAAGTTTTTGTTATTTATGTATTTGTAAGACAATATTAAACAAAATATGCAAAACAAACAAAACATAAATAAATCCAGGCATGATACTAACTGAATATTGAGATATGTGATTCACGCCGCCAGTGAGATTTTGTTCACGCTCATCCGACCTCGCGACTCATGTCGTCACCTCCAGCTATTCAAATGAGCACGCGCTCATCCACATGCACGTGCCGGCGTATTTTGGCGGGACATGGTTGACATCTATTGGTTGGGACGTGGTGTGTGTTGCCAAATTAGGCAGAAGGCGGAGTTTATTGCGGGAAATCGATCTGTGACAAGTGCGGCAAGGAAAATATTGATCTTTTCAGCATGTTCTCGAAATATAATAATCAGCGGGGTGTATCGTTTAGCGTGGTAAAAGAATATCCCGTAATGCATGTGATACAAAAACGCCTATTTCAAAGTTAATTCATGGGGCTAAGGCCTTTGATTTCTGCCGTCGCCATAAAAAGACGCGGGGAACAATAGGAATGTGCGACAATTTATGACAGCTTGGATAAAAAAAAATCAACATAAACTCTCGTCATCGCGTGAGTATTTTCCATTATCAGGCGCGCGCAGTCTATCAATAAATATAAACCGTAAATATTTGGTGCCGTAAAAACCTGTCTAACAGACACCTGGCTTGTATCTGTCCTTGTCCATAACGACAAGTATTTGTTTACCGGTCGATTTGCACAGGTATATTCTACGTTGATCATCAAGCCTTTGTAAAGTGTGACGTAATAGAATTAAAAATGGAAAACATTGGTTTCATTTTTAATGACATGGTATTTCTTTGTAATTGTTTCCTAAGCGATGATCAGCTATTCAATGGCTGTTGTGTACGTAAAGGTGTCACCATCTTGCCGCTCATCACTGATTCGTCCGAAGGGGAGAGTTCATTTCTTTTTAGCTTATTCGAAATCCTCGATATTCTTGGGGATTTCGCTGACTTACTTTCTCTGCACATCTGGAATACGTCATGACGAAATCAAATGCTTTGTACGCGCCACCTGGTGGATGATACAAGTAAGACTACAGTAAAAACCTCGATATAATGCCCCTAGTTTCATTTGCCACCTCGTTTACCACCAACATATTTCGATGTCCCATTTTCTCATTTTTTTATGCATTTCCCTCAATTTATCGCCAAAACCTTTTATTAACGCCAAAATTTCTCTTGACAGATGATGGCAGTATAACAGAGTAAAACTGTAGTTTGTTCCTTGAGGTACACCAAAAGACATGCGCGGTAGCGTACGGCATCTCGAGGATAGTAATTCGGTTGAGCACTGGCTACCAATATCAGGTATCACAAATATCACAATATATGCAGACTGTGCTGTCCTCTGTTAGACTCTTAGTTAACGGGCAACCGATAAAAAAAAGACCTTTGTTACATACTGGCTACATTCGTGCGTCTCACATAGCGGCTCTCAGAGGGTCGGCCACTGTTTTAATGCGTCTGAAAAAAATGGCTGACGAAGTGCTTCCGGTTTGGGAGGAAATGCCAAGGCGATGACAGCTATATCATTTATATTGAAGTGGTGTTCTTACTGTAAGGGATACAATTCTTTATGTATCCTTATCCTTGAAAATCATTCCAGTATACTTGAATTTTAAACTGAACAACAAGGTTAACATTCTGTCGTTATACAAACCCAGTCAGAAGTATATACATGGACAACTCGCTGGTTCGAGACCTACGTTGGGCTTTCGCTAGGTTGTTTTTCTCATGGTACTCCAGTTTCCTTTCACCACCAAAACCTGCTTCATTCTTAAATGACCGTAGTTAGTTTTAAGTCATAACAAGAACCCAAACAAAAAAACAAACTAATATTTAAACTTAAACTATTTAAAGTTTAAAAGAGAAATATGTTATCTGGTGAAATGACAATACATTTTTACCTACCACATCAAGTCAGAAGTGTCGGTTGTAACAGGTGGCCGGTTTCCATAGTTTACAACTATTGATAGAGATTTAGATATTTTTTTTGTCTGATTACAGAGTTTTCTGTCTATGAACGTGGCAAACTGTTCAAGGTTTTAACGTATTTTTGCATGGAAACATTTCCGTCTTTTTCAGGTTTGAGCTAATAAAACTGTCCAGATTATAAAGATATTCATATTGTAAAGGGTTTCAAATTATTGATTTCAGATTATTGAAATCTTCAGATTATAAAGATATTCTGATTATAATGGTTTGGGTGAAGGTTTTCAGATTATATACATACCAGGATTATAAAGGTGCTCATATTAAAAAGATATCCGGATTGTATTTTTTTTATATATTATAAAGACATCTAAATTGTAAAGGTTTTCAGATAATAAAGATATCCAGATTGTAAAGGTTTCCAAATCATAGAATTTTCTGGCTTAAATGTATTCTAATTATACCGGTTTTGTTTCGATAAATGTTCCAGCTTGTAGAAATTTCCATGTAATAAAGATTTTCAAATAACGAAGGTTTTATTTAAAATTGATGTACAGCTTCGTCTTGTAAATCTGTACTTTATGAAGAGAGCATAAATTCACAATCCAATAACTGAAAGTTTATTAGGAATAAAAATCATCGAGAGAACTTGTCCGCCCTGTGTGGGCTGTGTTGTGATATAAAACAGACATGGTGTAGTTACATTGAATAATTAAATTGAGGATGGAGATGCTGAATTCGGACGTTGTCATGGCAACGGAAAGTCTCGTCTATGAGGTGACTCGGTGCAAATGGTTGGCAGTTCCCTTTGGCATCGTCAGAACGTGATGGTCGCTTGGCGTCTTAACAGTGATTAAACGATGTAAAGAGAATATGTATGCAAATGAACAGGGAATTTGAAACCTGCTCGAAAATAAATAAAATTTCAAAGGTATTGATATTATATGAGAGTTACAGTTTCAAATTGAAGGTCGATTTTATTAACAGTGTTAAACGGAATGTCTTTGTCGGACGAGTTGATAAAGTTTATAGCCAATCGGAAGCTTTGATAGATACAAAGGAAGAGGAGCTTGATTGAAAAGAGGGAGTGTTTTTGTCAATTTAAGAGTCCCTGTGCCCATTACCAGTATCTTTTTGTCCTTAGGAGCGCTGTCTTTGTCCAAAAAAGGGAGTGTGTTTATTAATAAAATTAAGTGTTTTGTCCCTTAGATGGCATGCTTTTGTTTATGAGAGGAAATGTCTTACTGAAATAATGTCTGGGCCCATAGTTTTTGTATCAGCTATAAATTTAATTCATGGCAGATCTATTGACGTCATCATTATTATGACGTCATGATCGTAACGCTGAATGTTGTTCTATCCATTGAAAGAACATCAAATACGATGATACAATTGTATATATTCTAAATGTTGTTTCTTTCCAGAAAAAATGCTGCGAAAGTGTTTTTTTTTCAAATCAACTGAGAGCAGTTCGATCAGTGCTCGATTGAAAATCAAATCAGATAAACAAACAGGCCCACTCGGCCTTTTTTATTGTAATGGCCACGTGACGTTACCATTGGCCATAAATGCAAACCAGCTTAACTGTTAATTAATGTTTCAATCAAAATTGGCTTAAAATACCAGTTTTATTTCCTACAGGTGTCTGAGGGATGAAACAGGGACGATAAATTATGGATCGTGTATCCTGTAGAATGGAACATTAAATAAAGGTCAGCGCATATTCATACAAGGTCGAGGCGATGTTTAATGAAAGATGGACAGTTTTGTTTACCTTGTCCGGTCGGTATAATAGACCACTTTGTCCTGACCCTGATCTGTGAGACTGGACAAAGGGAGTTATTGCGACCACTAATGGAATACGGATCACTCAATAATCCCTAATAAGGAAAATGCATTAGAGAATCAAGAACGGACAATAGAAGAGATTATATTGCTGCAGTATTTTCTTTTTATTCCTATTTCTATTTTATGGAATTTCGATATCTTTCGTCGGTCTGTATCAAACGGGGATTGTATTTATGGGAGAAGGGATACAAGTGAACGCGTTATAGGTTTAAACACATTTCCTCTACAATACAGGGCGTCGTAGAGAGCGTACTCATGAATGAATGTATATAATGTTATAAATAATTTTACTAGATTACTAGACGGGATGGAAACGGGTAAATGTATAGTAGTATTTGACGCGAGTTAGTGACGTAATGATTTATAAATGTTAACAAGAATCCTACATCGTTAACACACACGCGGGAAAATACCACTTTGTCATACAAAGGATATATGCCACATGAGTATATGCTTGAAATTTTCTAGCAATCACATTGGCCGGATCCTATATACGTGCTAGTCCTCAAAATTATCGATTTCCAAATATAGCCTATATGGAAATTACCGCAACCTGTGGTAGCGCATGCGCAGTTAGACCGGAACAAGATATGTCAGAAGACAATATATAAATATGACATTCATTAGCAGGTGACAGTGAATATTGTCAACCCGTGAATATTGTCAACTTCGCCTCGGGGGACAATGGATTTTTGAGGGTTGACAATATTCACTGTCACCTGCTAAATGAATGTCATATCTATTTCGTTACACCAAAAGTATTTGTAGCTCAGGAACGGCAGCAAACCTCGATAATGACATCTTGTTCGTTGATAGTCAGCTGTTTACAATCGCTACCGCACCGGCGCTTGATAAAATTGGCTGTTGCCGTCAAACGTTCTTGTGACCATCACGGTGGGGCAACGAAGCGGTGAACGCACATTTTTCGCGCATGTGATATTTTTCACTGTCTCATGGCAATATCACCCGCGCCCCTTAAAACCAATGTATTTTCGGAGGGTGACAGTGATTTTTGTTTAATTTTCTCCCAACCAATCAAATAGCTAGAAATTCACTTGAGGTGTAACAATAGAAGATGGCTGACGGCGAACGCTTAGCCTCCGTTATATTTGAAAATATCCAAAAACTACTCGAGGAAAAATGCTGTTAACACCAAAAAAAGCCACCATTTGTAGTGTGTGTCCTCCATGCTAAACGTATGGAAAAGAACCTTGATGATGACTTCGAAATCTACGATGTCGAACTGTTGAATTCAACCCTGGCTAAATTGTACACGGAGGACGGCGTAAAAAATCAGAACCTTTCACATTCACACACATGTCGCACATGGATCGAAAGATCTATTCTTTACACGTCATATTGTTACACCGGGAAAATATATTTGATATCGCATTTAGTTTGATCAGTTAAGCTATAACAATGGTCTACTGACGTCAGGTTTGTTTTACAAACGATTGGGCAACCCAACAGCTAAGGTCATAGGACAAAGGTTACAACTAATGACATATTTAGTGTCTAATCACTGAAATGTCATGACCGGAATAGGTCAGCAATGCCCCTGGCCTGGTCATATTATTCTAAAACGGACAAGCTAGAGGTATATATCCTGACGCCACCGAATGGCGTTAAGTGAGAAAACAAATGACAGATTCTCCTAATTTTATAATATGAATTACGTCCTGTGTTAAAAAATAACAGCGCACAGGTAGTCTTCGATTCTTCAGGGGACACCACATAAGTCGCTCCATGTGATCATGCCGCGGGATACAGCAGGCCTTACAGAGTTTGGTTTGGTTTATTTGTGTTTTACGTCCTATTAACAGCTATAAGGACGTGCCAGGTTTTGATGATGGAGGAAAGCCGTAGTTCCCGGAGGAAAACCACCGACCGACGGCCTGTACCTGGCAACTGTCCCACGTAGACCTCGAACCCGCGACCCAATGGTGGAGGGCTAGTGGTAGCAGAATGTCAGACGCCTTAACCACTCGGCCAACGCTTGAAGAGTGACACTGTTTGAAAAATTAACGTCCTAAATTTCCTAAATTGACACCGGTATCAGTGTTGTTCAAGGGAAGATGAGAGAAATTTTGTTCTTAGAGAACAAAACTGGTTCCCTTAAACGTCTGTAGAGTGAATAGGAGTCAGGGCTCAGAATTCCGTCAGACAAATAATAACGGGATCTCTCCGTCGTGTTATGCAAATTAGCTTCAAGGAATGAAAATCTATTATTGATTCATTTTGATGGAAATAAAAATTTAGACTTTATTCCCTTAGCAAAATCCCGTGCAATGTCGTATTCCTCTGAGAAGTTATGCTGCGTTGCAAATCCTCGTTTCAAACTGTACATGAATATTGGATTTTTGTAAAACGTTGTTGAGTTTTGTATTAAAGTTGCTTTAATTAATTTTAGGTTTTTGGAAGCTACGTATAGTGATTCAAAGCCAAATCTTTATTTTTTGTGTATAAATCTTTTACAAAGAATCGGCATAGAACTTAAAAACAATTATTAACCTCTGTTAAAGCCAGTACGGGGTTTATCAACCTTGGGTAGATAACATTTCCACGTACATGTTGCCATATGTTTCATTGTATAAAAACGTTACATGATTGACAAAATGAAACTATACAATTGTTAACCATTATTAAGGGAGAAACGATTTTTTATGAACCCGAGAGAGATTAAAAAAGCTATAGAATCCTTAGCCATTATTAAGGGAGATACAATTATTTATGAACCCGAGAGAGATTAAAAAAGCTATAGAATCCTTAACCATTATTAAGGGAGATACAATTATTTGTCAACCTGATGGAGATTAAAATATACCTAATTGAATAATTCTTGTTGTAAATATATATATTTAATAATATATAACAGCTGCATGTAATAAAAAAATATGATTTTATCAAATTGGTTACAAATTCCTAGAAGGGCCCGACTTGTCGCTTAAAAGAAAAGTGTGAATTAGTAAACAATTGTCATAAAATACTAAAGTAAACAGAATATACGCTATACACGTGACAGTCATTTGTCATTTTTTATTTCATGAACAACTTACCCTAGTTACTTAAGGATTAACTTGAATGGAGATATAACACAAAAAATCGGAATGTACTATAAATAAACCGCGAATGGTGAGAGTAAACTCCGTTTTTGTGTGTTATAGCTCCATAACATAATAAATATATTCAAGTCAATCCTTATAATTTAATCCACTATACACAATCCCTGTGGAAATCCACTTTTATTGATGGACTCTTTTCTCTTAGAAATTATTCCGCCGCTGTATCAGCCAATCAAAAGCGACGTTACAAACGGCGACGTCATTTTTTTACGTTATGGGCTGATAACATATTTTTTTAAGCCAATGAAAATGCTTGTTACAAGCAAGATTAAATCATATAACCATAACGGGACATACACACAAATATACCTTACAAACGGTAGTTGCTAATTTCCTGCTGGTCAGGAATTTCAACTTGTCTACCTGAGAACGAAGACATCTTCTCCGTAATCTTACTCTAAAGACATATTGTGTGGATGTAATGAATTGATAAATTGTTGAATTATATTCCTAATATCATTGCATCTCCCCTGTAATACAATTCGGGAGAAATTACAAAGTTACGCTTCGGAAGCTTGCTCTCCGTTTTATGATTTGCAGGTTTGGAGAAAGAATGGGCCCGCTCTAGTCCACGGCATGTTCGCGTTAGAAGCAACTGATGAGGGAACCTAGACTGGCTATACTGGCTACCAGCCCCTAAGTTTAATGAAGAATTTCTCGGCTGCATTTTACTACTAGCTTATAGTATCTCCCTCTAGTTTAGAATCTAGAATCAGACATCCAAGTGACAAAATTATTAGATTTTTTTTTTTTAATTATTCAATATTCTAGAGACGATGGCCAGTCTAGGGGAATCGAGGTGTTTTTTTCGGTGTGTTCTATCTAGAAGATATTTAAAAGAATAAAAAATAAATGATCTGCTGCCCAAAATGCAACACTTGATATTCCTATTTTTCTCAATTCCTAACTCCCTATTTGCGGCTGTGTCCCCTAGGTACCCATTTTGTTTACGTGTTCTTAGTTGTTGTGATGATGCTTAACCAAAACAAACAAACAAACAACATGATTTTTAAAAGTTTTCACGAATCTTCTGAAACGGGAATCGCCAAAAGCGAAACAGAGGCTATTTTGTTTTTCGGAAATTTTCTATTTTTTTTTTCTCTCCAATAAATTTAGATAGCCTTGTTAAGGAATTCTAGATCTTCTCATTAGAATCATATTAGAAAGTGTCTCTTGGTCTTTTCTTGTTATGCGGCGACAGTTTGACTTTGAAACGATAATCCGCGAGGAAATCCTTTCAAATGCCATCAGATTGCAGTGTAAGGTTTGATAGGGAAAGCACTATCTGTTGTTAAATGGCTAAGGCTGTATGGCGCTATTTGCTGGAACTAAAACTGTTATGATCGATGAATGGATTACAAGTAATTATTGAGAATACCGTGCTGTTAACTCCTTGTATTGAAGCGGATTACATTAGCCGAGAAGTATTTTGCAAAAAAACCCCAAAGAGTCTTGGTTTGAAATACCTCGTCACTTTCGAAACAGATCTAGAGAGACACGTGTTGGTCGATGTCTTAACGATCGGAGACAGATGACGGTTTACCGTTAGCTATAAAATATGCTCCATGTTCTGATCATCCTCGACATCCAGGGGTTACGCTCACGTGCGCTCTCTGCACATGTCAATGCACCTTTAAAATTTGATAATAAATACAGTATGCCGAAAATAAATTATACTGCATCATACAATGGTTTTGTTCTTCTTCTCAGTGATGTTAGGGGCACACAAGTTGGAAATCGTAATAGGTCTACACTACTGCTAAAACAGAAGAGGTGATGCGCAAAACCTCTTAAAATAATGGGTTTCCGAACGGAGATGCTTCAAACCACACTGCAGAAATTCGTGAACGTCGCCCTGACCTGAATTCACGGTCTGCAATGATTACAAACTTGTACACCATACCCTATAGTCTAAACTACTGCTGGGACAGAGGGTTTGGTTGGGTTTAGTATTGTTTAACGTTCTATTAACAGCTATGGTCATTTGAGGACGGTGAAACAGGGGGACACCCTTAGTTAAAACTAATTTATTTTAAACATGTATGGCGAACAGTTTCACTAAAACCAGCTTGGTAAATGTCGAATGTGTTTGTTTGAAGGTTTGGTTGGTTGGATGTTCTTTAACCCTTTCACCACTGTAGACCATAATGGACTCATTCAGATCTATGTATGGTAGAGTCTACTAAAGTTACTTAGAGGTGAAAGGGTTAAAGCCCCATCGACAAATGTTGTCATCTAGAGTCGGTCCAGACCTGTTAAATGGGGCGACCACTTGAAAGAAAGAAAAACAAATCTGATAAAAAGCACATATTTAAAAAACATTAGCAGGATAGAAATACTGTAGAAAACTAAGAAGTGCCGCTTCACATGACGTTACTTCAAAGTATGGGTAGGGAGAACGATTACCTCTGAAGCTATGTATCATATAGAGAAAGCATGGTGGTAAAGAAAAGTTGACTTTTTTTTTTAAAGTTTACGCTTTTTGAGTATCGATTGTAAATTGCTAAAATGATAATTTCAATTAGATGAACTGCTGTTATTGAGGCTTTTCATGCAAAGGTCGGTAGACCTAGGGAATTTCTAATGGGTAATTCATTTAAGTCCAACAAAATTGATGTCAGTTTCACAGTATGTGTATATTTTATGTAATTTACAAGCTTCTAAAATGTTACACATTTCAACCTTCCCTGTGTATGAAATTCAACTGTAACTGTTTGTCCACTATTCTAGAGCTGTTCCAGTTTAATATGGATTTTGTGGACAGGTTTGTTCCGTTTACCAGACCGGATGGAATGCTCTGCTGAGTGCCTTCGGCATGGCATTTCAGTGAGATAGCACTATAAAGTCGGCATCATATCCGCGCTATCACAAGGAGGCAACTACGCCAACATACCCTGCCTCCAGTACACATACATGCAAGCTTCGCATACACAACACACATGGCATGTGTTGTTGATAGAACGTTTACAAAACAAAACAAAACAAAACGTAGTTGAAAGGGCAAGTTCCAACTTCAAATCGATCAGAGGTTCCCATGATAATAATACGTTAATTTCCATATATATCCTACCCCCAATATCAACCCGAAACCCGCTATTTCCCCGAGAGACCAGAGGCCCAAGGGTTGATATAGGCTGAGGGTTAATACAGAAATTAACATCGATCTTGCCATCGTATATATATACATTTCACAGTAAATGGTTTTAGTAATACCAGAAATTGTAAACAATACCGGAAGTGGAACGGATATGGCGCGTGCTCGTCCGAGATATGATTTAGTTACATGTAGCAGAGTTATGCGCAGCCTATGAAAATCGGCCAATATCGCAGGCCAATACATGTAAGGAATAATTAACTATACAATTTCTTATTGTTGCACGTACATTAATCCAAGGGTTATATTGACTCAGATCTATCGTAAATCATGTCGAGCACGTGCACTTTGCTCGTGATTTATTTCAGCGATATCTCCGTGTATATCAAGCTCTTCGGTGACGTGGATTGATCATGGTCGTTTGACATTGTAAGCCTGTAATCAATCAGAGAGGAGTCAATCAAATAAAGTAATCTTACTAGAAGCTCGTATCGTTTGTTGGTGTAAACACCGGATTATTTACGAATGTTATACCTTTTTTTACATGTGTTTCCGCTATTTTACTATTGAAATTACACAAAGCGTTATGGATCGATTATATGTCTCGTAAACATTCCTAACTCTATAAATACAACCAATGGTGTCTAATTAAAAAAACGTTTCCGGATACTTAAAATGACGGTATGGATTTAACATAAGACAATGTATTTCCCATCTGAACTGAAAAGGTAAGTAGATCAACTTAGATATATCCCGCTATCAACGGAGCAATTATTTTGAGAGATTGTCACCTCTAATACAGGATCTTACATGAGAAAAACAGTTATTTAAAAAAATGAAAACCCCAGGTCTGATGAGTACACTTTTTAAGAGTCACATTATCACAAAAATAATTTCCAAACTCAAAATCGATACAAATTATCACAGGAACTGAGGAGATACCGACAGAACAGCAAAGCCATTCTAAACGAATATGAAAAGGGAGGAGGCAAGCCGAGCGCTCCGGATAGGTTTCCGTTTCCTTCATTAGATAAACTGCCCCGTATCCGGTCAAATCCAGGGGTCTGTTCATTTATGCGGACAAACGTGTAATTTCAAATGTTATATTTCGGATTCATGCTTGATGTACCTGCAAATGTTGACGTCATCATTATTGTAACATCATAATTGTTACGTTGGATACCACTGGCCCTCCCCGGGCGATGGCTGTTCTATTCATTGAACAAGCATACATGATACATACTTTATCTTAACTAGTTAATGAAAAACAAGAAGTTTTATCGATTTTTTTAGAAGATTTACTATGCCTATTCATATTGCCCCCCAACATCATAACACTAGTTTTGTCCCTTTTCATAAACGAACAACCAAATTTCAACGATTTTTTCAAGATATTTTTTAGAAATGTCGTTATACTCTTTATACAGTCTCTTCTTAAGGACCCCTGTCCCACCACACTGTGTTTTACAGTATTTACAGTAACCTCCAATGAATTTTGTTATGAATATCTGTAGCACATTCGGGGTTCAAATCCCGGCCTAGCCTCGCTGATATTGTCCACTCAACACCTGGTTGTTGGTTATACTGTTATTCATTTCAGCTTTATTTTATTTTTTTCATAAAAATTCCCAAAAAGCAAATTTTTCTTTTCAGAAATGATTTATTAAAGTCGTGCAGAGATCCTTAAGTGCACTGAACCAGTGTCACTGTAAGTAGTTCTGCTCTAAAGTTTGTTTAGATAAAGTGCTTATTTATATTATATTTCACTCTTCTTTAAACATCCATTTCCGCACTCTTCTTTAAACATCCATTTCCGCACTCTTCTTTAAACATCCATTTCCGCACTCTTCTTTAAACATCCATTTCCGGTCACTGGTTTTGATATTTCTTGGGTTTTAATATCAAATATTTATCCTTTTCATGCATTTATCACATAGCGTGAAAAATGTATAAAATGCAAACCTGACGAATTTTCTTTTATTCATTTATTTTCTTCAGGATGGATATGGGGGTTTCCATATCACCACAATTAAGTTTAGAAGTGGCGACTGTGGGTAAGACCTCCACTACTAAGTAATGGCTTCTGTCACCGAGGATTAATACGGCGTCATCCCGAACGTGCAGTTCTCCCTTCCGTCAACACGCTCGCTCTCCCGATTGATCTGGTTTTCGGGGTTGGGGTCAGGGTTTCATCATTTTTCTGGAGGAATGTATTTCAAATTGAGGTTGCTTTCTGGTCATATGGAAAAATGGGAGAGAAGATATCTGAGTTCGGCTATCTGGCCAATAATGAATTTAACAGAGATGAAAACTTTTCCACACCACGAGGCAATATTTGTACGGCCATCAGAAGTGCAAATTTGATTAATGTTCGGAGATGCTGTGGCGGATTCAACTGTCAACGATCACAGCAACAGCATTAGGAGAAACGGAAATATTCCTCCGAGAAACACGGACGTGATACCATAACGTTCTGCCATACAGAGTGTTCATAACGCTGCCGCGGTTATCAATAACATTGTCAAGTTATTTCATAAAAATCACACACAAAAAATAATTTCTCTGATCCGTGCTGCTATTTTGAATCTTAAAACTGGGACAAAAGTCTGACAAGGGGATTAAAGAAACTTTGTACAATGATATTCTTCCAAATCTGGTGCTGAATAAACTGCTCAGCATCTGAACGGTTTACGTGTGTAAAGGGTTCAGATCGTGCAAAATTTCAATCGTCAAAAAAAATCATCTTCTGAAATGAAAAAGTTAAGATGTTATTTACTATTTTAGCTGTTAAAACAATTAATTGAAATTACAGTCACAAATATTACTTAAAAAATAATGAACGCCTTTCACAAATTTACTCATGGCCGAGTGGTTAAAGCATCTGACATTCAGCTACCACTAGCCATTCACCACTGGGTCGTGGGTTCGAGACCCAGGTGCTGGCCGTAGGTCGGTGGTATTTCTCCCGGAAATTCGACTTTCCTCCACCACCAAAACCTGACACGTCCTGAAATGATCACAGATGTTAATAGGACGAAAACACAAACAAACCAAACCAAACTCATTTAAACAAAGCATTATACATGTATGTTCAAATCTCTTTAATATCACGATATATCGTGGTTATTGTCTACTCGGCGTTCAGCTGGACCGCTTCAAGATGAGGTCACAATGCAAAGAATAACTTAATGTCGACCAAAAAAATTGAAGCCGAAGAAACACGTGAATTTTTTTGTAATCGTCAATTTTATGTTGACAGTCGGAATCATTCACATTTCATTAGGTTGTTTTTTCGTTATTTGCGGGAAAACTTGATCGATCACAAATGATGATAAGACATTAAAATGAAAAATTTAGAAAGAAACACAGCGTCAACACACATGGACATTCTACTCAAAATCGTCAACGACCGAAAAAAAATAGCATTCCACAGTGCCGATGCCAATGAAAAAACATGACACAGCTTCAACGCCAAAGGGGGGAAAACGCAACAAGATCAAAGGAAAATTGAGTACCACAGCTTCAACGCCAAAGGGGGAAAACGCATCAAGGTCAAAGGAAAATTGAGAACCACAGCTTCAACGCCAAAGGGGGAAAAACGCATCAAGGCCAAAGAAAAAATGAGTACCACAGCTTCAACACCAAAGGGGGAAAACGCATAAAGGCCAAAGGAAAATTGAGTACCACAGTTTCAACGCCAAAGGGGGAAAACGCATCAAGGTCAAAGGAAAAATGAGTACCACAGCTTCAGTGCCAAAGGGGGGGGGGGGAAACGCATCAAGGCCAAAGGAAAATTGAGATACACAGCTTCAACGCAAAAGGAAAATTGAGTACCACAGCTTCAATGCCAAAGGAAAATTGAGTACCACAGCCTCAACGCCAAAGGAACATCGAGTACCACAGCTTCAACGCCAAAGGGTAGACAAACAAACACAACATCAAGGCCTAATGAAAAAATTACATACCACAGCGTCAACGCCAACAGAAAAAAAAAGAAAAAATGAGTACCACAGCTTCAACACACAAGGGCAATCCACTCCAAATTGTCAACGACAAGCGAAAAAAAACCCACAGCATCAACGCCAAAGGAAACACTAAGGCCAAAAATACTACCGCACCTTTATTTCAGCGTCAACACATGTTCAGGGACATAATGTACTAGAACGTCAGCACTTTTAGACAAAACGATAACACACAAGCACAAATCTATATCAAGGGTTAGGTCTTTGGCACAAAACCTAAAAATTTCAAAATATCATGTTGGTTTTTTTTCCTTGAAGATAATCGTCTGCATGGGGGTCAACAATATTAATGTCAAATATTGGATTATGGTGAAGATGATCAAAATGAAAGTAATAAAAAGTTTTACAACTGCAGCTTAAATTTATATAGAATGCCATGTATACGTTACATTAGATTTACAACAGATACAGGTTCGCCTTATAAGGGTTTGGGTTTATCTGTTAAATTAATCGTATATCAATAAGAAAAAAAACTATAGTGTTACTGATAAACAATAAGTTTTAAAATTGGTTTTGAGCGCCGTTATTTAACACTGTTAGTTGCACGTCCGCCATGTTTAATCTGTTAATTAGTGTTATATTTAGCCGTTTCGCTACGATTTAAAAAAAACCGAAGTCAAGACACTGAATAACACATACATGTATAGATATGAATCAATTTCCTTTTGTAAATGTTTCTGATGACAAGTATGAGCATCCCCCTTCCCCGAGTACGATATTTCAAAGGCGTTTGCTGCAATTTTTTTTTATACTTTTCGTACTTCCACCAACATATATTAGATACATAGTAGGTTCGTTGTACTTCATGCTCGCAGCTAATTTTACATAAAGGTCCTTGATAAAATGAAAGGCATAGTTCATTTGTATTACATCAAAAATATATTCAAACTATATATGTTCCAGTAGTTTTATGTATGTCGTTGAAGAAACCAGCCATCACATTTTTTTAGGGGCCGGGGTGAACGAGAAGGATGTTGGACCGGGAGAGGCCGGGACGACTTGATTCGTTTATATAGAATATGAGCTGCCCTCAAATAGTGTTTTGAACACAATAGGAACATTTCGTAGGTCTTTCCCACTTTCAACAAACTATACGCAATGTTTATAAACACTGACAAGTTCAAGGGAATTGCGTGGAAATGGGACACGATATGCATGCGTGTTCCGACAGCCATAGACAACACGTGTTTTATTCCTCCTCGATACGAGCTCCTTCCACAATACTTCAGCGTTAAAATAAACGTCTATGGGTGTGTATATTGTCGTTTTTAAACATCTATAATCACAATAAAAAGAATATGAAAACTGTGTTAATCATATTACAGGCCGCATATATCACGGTACATAATAGGGTTGAGTTGACCGCGTTGCACTTGTAACGTCACAGGTCTGGGACACCGAAACGGGGTCATCGCTGTAGGGCCACAGGTGAGATTTCAAGAAATATCGTGATTTATTTGAAACGAAAATCGCTATGGCGTTCGCGCTTTCTCCACTTTCTGTTTTATGAAGTGGTGTATTTTCAAACTTAACATTGCAAATTATTCCGGGTACACTTTAAAGAGTGCATAAAATACTATCCATGTTGTGGTATTAAGTATTCTATATCAGCTGTATTAACTATTGATTTCTTTTCAATATGTTATTTAATAATGAACTAAGTGCAAATAAACAGGACGGGTTGTTTTTTCTTCGAAAAGTGTCATGGCGACTGTTGCGCACGTGGGTCCGATATGCATGCATAGCCGACGTGCCAATTACTGAATGTACAAGGTACACTAAAAATGTTATCATTCAACACATTGAAATAAATACCTGCTGACTCGAAATTCCTTGCTCCGTAAAGTTGATTAAAAGACATATTTTCTGTGTGATCAATGTAAATAGTGTCATGGCGGCCATGCGTGCATAGTGCATGGGAAACATCTAAATTCTCAATTCTCCATCGTTTTGAAAAAGATTTGCTATTGAAAAATGCATGCTCACAGTATTCAATTACAGACATGACATATGGTTGTGCTTATTTACTGTCTGAAAAGATCTTTTAATAGATGAAAAATGCGAGCAGTTGATAGTCGATGCACAGGGGCTTGTATAAACTTATATGATAAAAATTAGCTTGAAATACCTATATATAAAGTCTTTATATATAGGAATTTCAAGCTAATTTTATCGTACAAGTCTATACAAGCCCCTGTGGTCGATGTCAGCTCTCTTCAGCAACAGCAGAAAGAGTGAATCTCCGAAGAAATTTAACGATTATTTTGGAAGCTCTGTTATTTTTCTCTCTAATATCCGAAGATTTTTTAAATTCAGTTATACATCGATATTGATAAAAGAAAATGAGATTCAAATAATAATTAAATGTTTCAAATCCACAATGACAATGTTGGTTTGACCGAATCGCGACTCGACAGTGCAAAGTTTAACTCGCAGTTCAAGGCATAAATATGTATCACAAGTGATTCAACGTGTGGAGGATTATGTGATGTGGAATGTAAAATTATGTTGAAATGACTTTTTTGATGATTGATATACCATTCCTCATTTTTTAAAAACAAAAATCAACAGTTTGAATTTCCCGGTAAATCAGCACTATGGACTTCGAAGTCAGTCATCCCATAATCCAGTTCGCCCCGCCATATTGTCACGTATCGGAGAATAAATGTAAACTAGAGCAATGTCAGTTCATGTTTGACGTGTGTGTCAATCTGAAAAGTACCAGAAATGCGTGACTTTTTTGATAGTGAAAGTTTCTTGTTTATTTATTATTTGTCTCGCAGCAATTGTATGTATGCAGAAAACCATTTTGAGTAATGGCGGCAATACCTTAATGACAGGCCGTTTACACATTTCAACACTAGGTGGTGTTAGTAACTTGTTGGAAGATTTAGACCAATCAGAATGCTAGGATTGTAGTCAATAGGTTTCAACGTAACTGTAACTGCGTAACGTCTAGCCTAAAAAATGAAACAAAAAATTGAGATATTGTTATCTCTACAGTGCATCAACACCCAACTTGTACACACATTTAAAAATATGATACGTGTGTACTGAATCCGGTACTAAACCCGGAAGCATTTAATTGTGACTTGACTTCCTATAGTTATAAAGGGAGTAAATGCGGAAGGAATGTTTGGTAAATTCACTTCACCGAACAGACGTGAAATTGGCGGGAAGCACAACGTTGTCTATGACGTTAGTGAAAACTGTTAATTGGGGCATCTGTATAACGGCGGTAAATGTATATCTGTATGGGTGTCGAACTGCGTTAGAGCGCATATGTGACGTCACGCCACTATTTCTTCGAGGCGTGTTGCCAGTATCCAATGCTGTGATCGCATAGACGCGTTAAACAGTGAATCCGAAACATTCCGAATGGAAATCCACAAAAATGTACCCATTTGATTAAAACTCTATTACTTGAGGGTTAAAAATAAATGTTTAAGTTGATTTTGTAAATGTGTTTCCAGAGCGCGTCCTCTATCACCTTCACTTCAATGGCATAAATCAGCCATTATCTGAATTTGGATTTATCCGTAAAAACCTGTGGAGCCACGCCATCGCTCGTCGATCATCACCGCCCGGGCTTCCCTTGATCCTTCAGATTAAAAACTTGGTTGTGTACTAAACTCATGAGCCGATCCCATTATTATGGCAGTATTCGCTTTGATTGTCGGGCACTCTAGTCATTCTTAACGGCGAGTTTACAAAACCGGAAAAAGGAAGTGACGTTAAATAACCTTGAACTTCACGAGAAAATTTATTGTAGAGAAAAAATACTAATGGCATATTATGCACACACATAGTGATGCTAATTAAGAATCTGCTGGTCTATTTTTTATGGTGTGGCGTCCTTTTAAAACAGCCAAGGTTATATGAAGATGGTGTGTATTTTCTTACAATCAGGGCCCGTACTTATTCATCAAATTGTTATCCTGCTTAAAGGGACATCACGTGAAAAGGCGTTTTTTTTTAACGAATGTATGTATTGTATGCACTTCCACTTATGTTACCTCGCTATCCCCATATTCATAGTCCGTTCCAAATGTCCAGTTTGACCACTTGAATTGTTCGGGAAAGCCCGGCTAAAAATAGCGCCGATAACGTCACCTGATTAGGCAGCAAACACAAGTGGTGCGAGCGAGATGAAACGGTTTACAAAGGGGCCCTCAGAGAGGGGCCGTCAGGCAACTGCAACTTCTTACCGCACTATGAAACCAAGTTATATGATTTCTAATTCCGTATTCAAACTTATTGAACAGTAATTATTCATCATCAGAAGTTAATTGCACACTTGCCAATATTAAGAATTTAAATTTATTTAGCTTTTAACATAAATTTGTTGCCAATAAAATTAAACAAAGGATGGGGCACAAGTTTTTACAATTTATCACAGCCTTCTCCCGTGACCGGTACAGGTGGTACGGGGCTAAACACTCCCTCAACAATGGGACAAACCTTTCTGTAAAAAGGAATATTCACGAGACGAATATCCCTTTTCAAATGTTTACATAAAGTGCATATATGCAATGACAAACTACACGCGAATATAAAAAGGAAACGTTTGTGAATTTATTTATTACATTAAACAACTCAATGTCTTTGGCCATTTTTTTTCTAGACCATGAATATAAATCTATGTATACTCTCTTTCCCACTTTCACTGTCTCCAAACGCTAACATTTAGGAAGTCATATTAACCATCACACACAATAAACTGTATGGCAAAACCACTACGTGTACATGTAGAATATGTGTCAATAAGGAACGTGTTGAGATACTTGATAATTATATTTTTTCAATACTTTACAGAGATTAAAGCATACTTTTAAATGGACCTTTTTATGCTGAGACAACTTTTCTTTAATCAGTTCCTTTGGTCCGAAACAGAAGCCGTAGTTATCGGCAGCACGCGCCATTTTTATAACGTAATCAAATATTTTTTCCCCTGTTTTCAATACGTATTCCGATTCTATCTGAAGTCGAAAATTTATTCTTTATAGAGAAAAGGTTGTTACATGATCATACATTCTAAGTCAACATCATATGAAAACATGAACTGTTGAAAAATTACGATTTAAAAAAAAAGTGTTATGCGATCCTATTTACTAGAAGTAGGTTCTCCTTCCTCAGTTATTCATCCTGGTCCGTCATTTTGACATTTTTAATCTAGCTGCGATAACGTAGCTTTCTGACGAAGAGCGATTTTTTTTTTATATATTGCGTCGTCGCGCCAGGGCAGGCCGGGTATTATATTAGTACTAATTTAAAACTTGCATGTCAAAACAAAAAACAATCGTTTAATTCAGCAATATAATTAAATCATACCATTTTACTGATCCCGGTAATATTATAAATTATGTAAATCTAATAGCGCACGTATCTCATTTGACCCCGAGCACCGACAGAGGATCAGAGAACAGAATACGCCGTGGCCATCACAGCAGTTATCCCTTGGGGGGCCTCATGGCAAAATCAAACTAACCAGTCACTTATCCCTTTCGTTTGCATAAACCACTGTATAATTATAAAAAACACAAAGTAAACTCTCTCCGATACATGCCCATTAACATATTAAACTAAGTTCATCTGTGTTCAAACTCACACAATGATACTAGCGAGGTTAATAGTTTTAGATATTTATTCATAACATAAACAGCGCTAGCATTTCTGTCGATTTTATTTCAGCTTAACCGGCCGCTATCCGGAAGAAAACATGCACCGTACTGACTGCTAGGGCAGTTATTTTCTGCTTTGAATACTTCCCACTGGCAATAATGATTCCGTAACGTACCCCTTGCGCTATCTTTTGACCATTTGGCAACTATTCGCTTCGTAGCTGACACGGTACAACACTTTTCTTTGGCTTACTTCACACGGCCAGTCATTTTGTTTACAAAGAAATGGTGTGCTATGCGCATGCGCTAGTAGAGGGAAATCCCTGAACAAAACGTTGGTCAGACAGGTAGAAATACCGATGATTATCTTAGATTTAATCATTTTTATGAATCTATTTCAGCCAAATCCGATCGGCATTTTCCATAAGGAGTCTCACTTGATATGTTTATGTAGTATTTGGAAAAAAGACAAAAAAAAAGTTACTTCAGCGTGATGCCCCTTTAAGCATGGATCCTGTGCTAACAACGAACTTAATAATTACCCGCTTGAATCATGTAACTTGGTAGGAAAAAGAGTCAAGCGTGAACATTAACGACAATATTTGGCCTTAAGTCTTCCTAAAATTCATCCAAGTCATTTACAAAACAAAGTTTTATTAAGCTATCACCGAGTCAAGCAATTTGGCTTGAGCATATAATTAATGTTCGAGCATGAGAACGGTTTCATGAATACAAGCCCAGGGCCCGTACTAGTTTATGACACCGTTCCCATGCTCAAGCATGAATTCTATGCTCAAACAAACTTTCTTGTCACTCGCTCAAATCACGTGACATGGTCAAAAGGTTAAGCGTAACCATTGAAGTAACCATTTTAGTTTGAAGTCTCTCCGATTTTTACATCGGCAAAATGGGATGTTTTGTTAAGTATCAGCGGAAAACAACAAAAAATGGCTTAAGCCAAAATCTGATTTTGAGCATAGGAACGGTTATACGAATTAGTATGAATATTTTTACGTCACCAATCCTATGCGTACAGCTAGCGATGAATCACCTTTTTTTCAGTTCAAACTATCTATCAGAGATTACTTTTTCTTTACAATACTTTGAACGTCTTCATATGCAATGTGCTTTCTATGTTCTCTCGACTTATCCTGCATTTCCGTCGGTTACTTTCGATGTACCTCTGGTGACCAGTTTTCAGAATAGATGACCGCGTCCTGTGCCAAACTATACCATATCCTTGTTATAAGATTTCAATGAAACGACCACAAAGGGCCCCCGCACCACTGTTAAACATGTTACTATGACATTGAAAACTTTCTACTGGCTTGTCAATAGCTTTCATAAATCATTTCTGAAAAGAAAAAAAATGCAAAAAGAAAATAAAATTCGAAAAAATAATAATCAACAAGAGTGTTCTGAGAGAAGAAATAAAACGGTGGCGGATTGGGATAACGGTCGATCTATCCTACTAAACTAGCTACCTGGGCCTGTATTCATAAAAACAAACTTATGCTCAAGAATGAATTCTCTGCTCAAACTAACTTTAATTTTTGTAATTTTCATAAATAATATGAAATATTCAAAAAGTCACGTCTCAACATTGAAAACCGTATTTGGTATTATGCCACTGTTTAAAAAGGTGACAGGCATTCTCCCTCTAACTACAGGCCAATTTCCTTATTATCTACAGTTGGAAAAGTGTTTCAGAGAGTAATTTGTAAATATTTGCATAATTATTTTATTGAAAACTCACTTTTTTATAAGCACCAGTCTGGTTTTTTGCCTGGTCATTGTACTGTATATCAGCTCATTGAAATTTATCATAACATCTGTATTGCTCTAGAAGAAAAAAAACGTGTATGTATGGTATTCTGCGATATTTCTAAGGCCTTTGATAGGGTTTGGCATAAGGGTTTGATGATTAAGTTAAAATCCAATGGAATTTCAGGGGAATTGTATCATTTATTACCTATTTCAGAGGCACCAGAGAGTCTTTTTGAATTCTTCTTACTCCGACTTAGGTTTCATTGAAGCAGGTGTTCCTCAGGGTTCGATTCTTGGACCTCTTTTGTTTCTTATATATATTAATGATATTGCTGATGTGTTTGAATCAACTTCTCATCTTTTTGCAGACGATACTTCTTTGTTAAAATCATCCTCTTTATGTCTAGAAATCCAAACGGTTATGAATAGAGATCTCGAGTCTCTTAATGCATGGTCCCAGTCTTGGTTAGTAAGATTCAATCCAGAAAAAACCTGAGGTAATTTTTGTTTCAAACTTGGTTGAAATTGATGAAAATTTACAGTTAGAATTTAATTACTGATCATAATAAACATTCAGGTGTAATTTTTAATTCAAGTGCAAAATGGGGGGATCATATTTGTTCAATATATACTTCAGTTATGAAAAAAGTCAACGTCCTACGTAGACTAAAATACTTATTAAATCGTGATAATCTTTTAAAGATTTATAAATCATTTATTTTACCAGTTTTAGAACATGCTTGTGAATTGTGGGATGGTTGTACAACTTATAAAACAGAAATGTTAGAGAAAGTCCAAAGAGAAGCGTCTCGTATTATAACTGGTCTTCCTTCATATGCCCGAATTGAAGACTTACTTTTTGAAACTGGTCTAGAAACTCTTTAGAAGAAAACGCAGAAAACTCCAACTTTTGTATAAAATGCACAACAAATTAACTCCAGACTATTTAAATTCTCTATTGCCATCCTCCGTTGCAGCAAATAACCGTTATACCCTTAGAAACAATGATGATTATAGAATTCGTCCTTTCAGTCTTTTTCTAACAAATTCATCTTTTATACCTTCAACTCTTCGCGGTTGGAATGCATTTGACCTTTCAGTACGATCGTTGATCTCATTACATTCTTTTAAAAAACTCGTTAACTTCAAATGTACAATCTCCTCTACCAATATACTTAGGTTTCGGTGAACGGTAAATTAAACATTTTGCATACTAAACTTAGACATCAGTGTAGTCCACTTAGATATGATCTTTTTAGAGTAAATCTGGTTGATAGTCCAGTTTGTTATTGTGGCCATCCCTGTGAAAATGCCTTTCACTTTTTTGTGAGTGCTTACTTTTAAACAACGAAAGACATACCCTGCTCCTAAATTTGAATGCCATGCATGTTGATTTTAATTTAGAACTACGTTTGTTTGGAAATAGTCAACTTTCGGTAGAAAACAACATAAGTATTATAGACATGTGCATCATTACATCAAATCCAGCAATAGGTTTTGATAGTTATAATTACTTTTCTATTTTTATTTATGTGCGGATCGATTTCTCAGTTTACACGTTTACTTTTCTAGGTAACACCCCTCCCCTCCATCACCCCACCCCCTCCCACCCCACAGTTCCTTCCTTCCTCAACCTATCTTTTTCCATTTCCCCAAAAACATATACACATTTTTTACAATATGTATTGACGAGAGGACTCTATTAAGTTGTAATAACTTGATGTCCGATCCATTTGTATACTTGTACAATAAAATATGTTTAAACTAAATGGTATTCGGCTATAATTCTGCACCAAAATTCTTCCAAATCATTTAATGTGCTAATGTGTTTTTTTACTTATCACTGGAACAAAGCACTGAGTACAGCATCTCAGTTTGAGCATGAGAACGGTGTCGTGAATACGGACCGTGAACAGCGGTAGTCTGCTGACCAGTCCCATTACAGTTAAATCTAAAACGAAATTAATGTAGGGTTACTGTATGTATAAATAAAGTAAAGTGGAACTCTCTGGGGTTTTGTCCACTGCGGGATAAGGATCCTTTAAACTGGCCTCGAGCGATCCCGTCGTCATTGGACGCCATCATCACGTGAGCTAAGCTGATATGAGGACGTAAAAACCCTTACAGACAAACAAGTATGACATTACAATAAAGAACCGTCAAACTGTCTGAGGTTTTCTGGGGGTGCTTATAACATCACAAGACGGCTTAATAACGTCATATTGTCTGGTCCGCCTCACAGTAGCCCTCAAACACACATTCATCAAGCGTTCGTTTGTTTGTAGTGTCCGGAGGCAACGTTTTCGGCTCAGTGAAGAAGTAACTTTCATATAAATCTTCTGAACCAAAAGTCCATAAAGACAAGGAAATTAAACCAAAATCTCTGGAGAGGAAAATAAGGGAAGTACAAATTTACTTGTGAAGCTAATAACGATACAAATTAGACGTCTTGCCCAACCCTACACGCCGGAAGTGTTTACAGCTCCATGATAATGCACATGAAACGGGCTTAATACATACCCCTTCACTGATTGGTTATTATTCACCATCACAGCGCATGTGCAGAGACTGGTTATCTTTTAAAAGAAATAGGAGTAAGGTCTCAAATGCGGCAAATGTTTAAAGACATTGAAGTATTCTACATTGTTAATGATGAATTTTTACTTTTAAGGTAGGTCCTCCTATGATTTACGTTTGAAACATTAACTTTTTTTATTTTTTATTTTTTATTTATTCAACTATTACGATAAATTTAAGAAGAACGGAACGTCATCAAGAGGTGTAGCTATTCATCCACAGGCTTAAAAAAATAGAAGAAATGTCCCTGAGTAGAGACGAATGAGCCTTATTATTATTTTTTGTTAATCAAAATAAATGAATTCATCAAATGTTAATTCAAAAAATATTTTGACGACAGAAAGGACGCACAGCATTGTCATACTTAATTGTGTTGGAGAGAAAACGATTTTTGTGTACATTGAGGATTTCTCATGCAAACAAAACTTCTGTTTTTCATTATCTACAAAGAAGCGTACACATTATTCTTTTTAAATATGTAAAAGTTATATATATATAATTTTTTTTGTTTGCTGTTTTATTTTCATATCATTTGTATGAAAATACACAATGAATTCATTAACACAATACGCATCCTAGATATCCAGGGGCTACGCCAACTTTCGCTCTCTGCACCCCTAGAATATATCCAGCTATTCGGTTGGTCTCAGGTAAAAAATAACTGCCTTTGAAGTTTACAAAGCGACGCGCGACTTCAAAGCCAGTAAGTTTTACCGTTTCACTGTCGCGAGGTTCATTTGATGTACATCAAAGGATCAAACAAGCCTTCTTGGTACACATCGAGCCTTCAATTATTCCAGGGGTGCAGAGAGCAAAAGTCTCCCCTTCTTGCAGACTGTGACATCATAGAAAGACGGATCTTGTTCAGGATCCCTGTCCCACTACACAACCGTTTTCCCTATAAACAGTAACCTCCCCTTCACTTCCGTTTGGATGTAACATGTTTGGGCTCATACACTTCCGTTGTTCACGTAGCTCACCCGGTTTCAGTGATGGTATAACAATATGAAGTGCGTCGTTCGAATCCTGGTCCATTCCCCCCTTTAATTTATTTATTAAGTTTTGTTTTGATTTTGCTATTTATTATTCTATTTAAAAAAAAAAAAAAACATTTCTTTTCTAAAAAAAAAACTCCCGATTTTCTGGAACTGGCACAAGGACCCTTAAGTTCGGATTTCCTCTGTTGTCAAGTTTTTACGTTTGTTAAGCTAACTATGGGAGCGAATATTCGATCTGTTTGTGCAACAGGTCATGGAGATAGCAATTACAATGTTTCATTTCGTCTAAGTATCTCATCTCAATTTTATTACTGGATTGCTATTTTCTGGGGCGATGACGATGCGCGCGGTTCCTGAGGAGTAAATTGCATTTAACAACAGACAGAGTTGTCGGTCCCTGATTGGTGTTCATCTTCTTTTTTAAATGATTGGGATTTGAGGCAATGTCATTCGTCACTGATTTGCGAAAAAGAGAGTTGAGGTAAATTACGAAGACTATGAACATGCTTTATGATCGCCATCTTGATCTAATTGGGAAATATACTATTTGTTCTTGTGATATGAAAGTCGATGTTTGTTATTGTGTTCATAAGACCTCTTCGTGATTTTGTTTTCACTTCCCGAGTTCCCGTTTTGAGGACGTGACATTACTTGGATTTGACCTAGAATTACATGGCAGGTATTGTTGATGAAGCAGAGGACGCTTATCCTTCCGGAACACCTAGTCCTCGTCCTTTTTAAAATTTCTCATTTGCTCATATTTTACCATAGTTTAACCAATTTTGAGTTTAAATTATGGTTCTGTTATCACTTGTGTGTTCTGTTACTAATAATCTAAGACTAAGACAGAGTAGATAATCTGTTTATTCACTTTCCTGATTTAGATGTTAAGAGAGGTGATATATAATATAAAAGTAAAAATGACAAGAGAACAATTGCCACGTGGACTGACACGTATTTGACATTCTAATTACCATGGCCATCCATTGTTTGAGTTTATTGTAACAGATCATGACTGATCATTTTGTACTATATCGATTTTTTTTACAGTGTTTATATAAATAGTATGGTGTCCTTTTCATTTTATCACATAGGCGTCAAATTGCAACCTCTATACTGCAAAGGACTTGTTCCCAGTTACAAATACAGGCTACCTTTTATGCAATCAGGAACCGTCGGCACCTTAGTTTTTATTCGTAACTTCTACAAAGGTGTTAAATAATTTTTCTCCCAGTTCAGATCTCCATCAGTTCTGTTTTTTATTACTGCAGTTGTCCCATTACATGCTCAATCCAGTTAATTCAGCTATAACTATTTTGTTAAAAGCTGGTGATATACTACCAAAATCCAGGCCCCAATCCCGATAGCAGTTCTACAATCAGCGCTCTAAGCATAGTCCATTTAAACATTCGGAGCTTACAAAATAAAATTGAATATATGTGTACTGTATGTAATAAAGGATGTTGACATCCAATGCTTAGCTGAAACACATTTAGATAACTCTATATCAAATTCAAAACAACCATTGATGGCTTCTCTGAACCATTTCGCAAAGACAGAAATATGTTTGGCGGGGGTGTTGCAATTTATGTCTCTGAATCTCTCTTTGCTAAGCGAAGAACTGACGACTTGGAATTCGGAAATGATGAAACTGTTTGGTCCCAGATCGAATTTAAATATTCACGTTATTTAATTTGTAATATTTATAGACCCCACTCCCTTAATGATATTAGTGTTATATATGGCACCATCTGCGTCACTCGATAGATATTGCATCTGAAGAAACTCCAAATTTAATAATCACAGGTCACTTGAATGCAGACTTTCTAAAAACTATCAGAGGCGAACTTCACAGAACCTACTAGACAAACCGACAACTCATCTTCGCTTCTTGATCCTATTATTGTAAGCGATACTGTAAATGTAACTTTTTTCTGATGTTATTGAAATTGAACGCACTATCACTGACCATGATGTAGTTTTTGCTATTACAATGTATAAATATCCCTGTTTAAGTTAATCACCACTATAAAAGAAAAATATGGTTATACATGTTTGATCAATGCAGCATTGACGAACTAAAATTAATGATTAACAGTGTTTCTTGGAATGATGATCTTAATAACTTAACAGATGTCAATGAAATGTATAAACATTTTACTGACAAAAATTCCTCGTGGCTGTCGCGAAATGTTTACCATCCAAAGAAATCTTAGTTCGAGAGGGTGACAAACCATGGATGAATGGAATCTTAAGAAGTAGTATTAGAAAAAAATAGCATGTTTAATAACAATACCGAGTCCAACAAAAGAAAATATAAACACATTAGAAACAAAGTAAATAACATGATAAAGAGAGCTAAAGAAATATTTTATGAAAACATTGACTCAGTCATTGACAGAAGTAATAACAGCACCAAGGCATACTGGAAACTTTTACGTAACATTCTGAAAGGCAATAAACGCTCAGATTTTGTGCCAACATTGCGTCGCAAAGGAAAGATATAATAACTCTAAAAAAAAATAGGTGCCACGGAAAACTGTTTAATCTTTCTCACAAAGTCAGAAGTTATGCACTTTATATATCAACACATAACAAATGACATCGCTTTTCGGGTCAAAAACAGTCTCGCTGATTTTCCATTACACTAAAAATTACAGCAAACATTTGCACGTACGAATATACTGTGATAAAATAACACGAGGAAATATGTATTGCAACTTTATCGACAATCCACAGTTTTGATAACACGAATAATTTGAAAAATCAAAGTACATAGGTTAACTAGTGCTCCACACACAGAAGTATATTTGCCCCTACCAGTGTGTTATTTGCCACGGTTCCTCTGTTGCCGCGACTGCGAGAGCAAACCTGCAATATTAGACCTTTTTAAAACGGCAGACAATTTAATTTGACAGCAGGAATGAACCTGACCTGTAACTAAATAGAAAAGCAATCGTTAATGATGTACTATTGTGTCCCATTTTATCAAGTTTGAAGCAAATTGACATTCATAGACAGGATTGATACCAAAAGAGCGGAGGCCGTAATTGAACTTCTGACTTCAGACCGCCATTTCTCTGCGTCTCTCTGCGATGTGAATTCCCACTTCCGTGTCGGGGAACGATTCGATTTGCATTGACTTACGTTGTAAATTAAGTCTCAATACAGACCCCGGGAATCTGCACTTTTAACTAGCGTTTGAGCATGTGTGACTTTGAATAACAGATTTAAGCGGTCTCGATGACGCCCGGATGTAGCGTGGTGTTAACTGTTGCAGAGTAGCAGAAACGACCCCTAACGAAAGGGTCATTTGGACGTGTAGATTAATGTTTAAGGTGCACCGGCACTCTATCCCAAGCTCCGGCTTTAATTGTCATCAATATTGACATTGATAGTATTCAAGAAGCGGACGAAGAACTAAGAACCCGTTGTCGATAGAATCAACAGGGCGCATGTTCATAGTCAATTCCTGTTTACTCAGTTTACGTGGTAAGCGCCTTGGAAGACTTTCCTCAACTGTCTTAATATTTGAATTTGCTTCAAACAGAACATTACTCCTATTTAATTATCATTAATATTAGTGCTATTTAGGAATGTTTTACAATTCTCCAAGATACGCTACCGTGCATCAAATATGTTTTATGGGTGGTCGGGTAGTGCAATGCATAGCGCCCTTGCCTTTCGCCAAGGCGGCCGGGGTTCGATTCTCCCATCAGACGTGAAAAGGTATGCGGTCACCTGCCCACCGCGTGGGCTACTCCGGTTTCCCTCTACAGGAAAATCACCCACGCACTAATATCAGGGTCAAAAAGAACGATTAATAAAACTGATTTACTTGTTTCGTAGTTATTGGAAAATAAATAAAGGTTCATTTATATTTTTTAACGGAACTGAGTCGCATAGCATCACAGATGCAGAAATTATACATTTCACCCCACATGTTTACGTTCAAACAATAAAGTGAACTGTATTTCACATTTTTGGGAAGATTCGTTCGGTTTATGAAGAGTCTTAAACACACTAGTTGCGGAAACAACTGTCGAGGTCGATGTCACTACGGCGGATTTCGTCAATATTAAGTGTGATGCCAACAAAATACTGCAAGTTTTTGTGAATTATCTTCACAAAACCACAAAACATTGTCTAACATTGCAGGAAAATAACACCTAGCGCCCAGCAAATATTGAGTAGTGCCAATGAAACAGTTAAATCCAGACGTCAACAAGTTGCTGTGTAATTTTTTATCCTATTCAAGTCACGTTCTACAGATGTAGGGATTGAGCGATGATGAAGAAGAAGACATTAGCCATTTTTTCGTTCTCTGATCACCCTCGGTCATGCAAGACCTGACTCCATCGCTCTATATTATATCAAGACGTTCGTGACTAATCTAGCCCTCCGTGTGTTATTATTGATCTGTTGTTTTTAGTTTTGTACTCTTTCTATAAACAGATTAATTCGGGGGTACTTAATGACTGGTTTAGCACGATGATCGGTTTATATTTTATTTTGTATCATTGAAAAAAAATGATATTAAATTAATATGAGAAAAGTACGGAAGAGCATAAGGGCCACGTAGAAAAAAATATGTTTCGTATTTACGTTTTACTGACTCGAAATTTCGAGATAATAATTTGAAATTTGGGGCTTTTAAATCGAAATCTCGAAAATTCGAGATAACAATTTGAAATTTGGAGCTATTAAATCGAAATTTCAAGTTGTTATCTTAAAATTTCGATTTTGTTACACGAAAAAAGGAGTCGATATTTTTTCTTAGTGGCCTCAATGCTCTTCCGTAGAAATGTATGTGTTTCTCTTAAATTATATATTTGCAGTTCAACTTACTATTAGCTCTACCAGAAGAAATGTCTTTTATTGGAACTTGAACGCAATTAAGTCAGTGTCACTTAAACTCTTTTCCTTCCGTCACGCATACCATGAGACCATGTAAGAAGCAAACATTTAGGTGATATCGTTAGCATAGAGCGATGAAGTCACTACAACACCGTAATTATTAAAAATTAATGATGTTTAGATCAACACTTAATAAACTGAACGGCATTTCCACATGTTCATGCTGGAATGAATTTAAGTCGGGTTCATACATATTTTCACAACGACGCCCGCTATGTACAATAACTTAAGATAACATAAAACAAATATCAAGGTTTCCCTAAAGTACCTTAAGGACATGACGTCATGCTTGGGATCTGGAAAATATCAACAGGTATAGATTCCTGGGAAACACATGGAATTCATTTTTCATTATTTTTACATTTGTCATTGTGGCATGACCTTTTGTTGCATACGGACCTTTAAAACTTATTTTGACCTTTGACATCTTATAATGTACTCACCTTTAACCTCTTTGTGTTAAATTAGCCTTTAATCTTTCTGGGACATTTGAGTAATAAATTTCGTACGTTGGATGTGCTACTTGTGTTACCAATAATTACCATACTTTACACTGAGGCATAACAACATTATTGATTGCTAGTACCCAGCCTCTGATCATTGATCAACAGCGTATCCCTGCACGTAACCCGTTCACAATAAAGCGTGCTCATCACACAGAATTCCTTCACATCATTTGAATGTTTGAATGCGTTGACACGTCTCCAAGGAGAACTGCGTTAATCATTTGGTACTATCGCATGATACGATGACACAGAAAAAAATCTATATTAATTTCTTGATAGATTTTAACATTAGACAAATATTAATGGTAACGTATTTTTATGAATCATAGGTGTAGAGTCACAGCACTCGTAGCCGAGACCTTTGACGCTTTGGAGTGTGGTCTGGTATCACACTGTTTACAGGGCAAATACGACCTCTATCTGGCGGTGTAAGCGTAGGATATCGGTTCTCACGCGATTAAACACCGCACGTTATGCTATAATTAAATGTTCAAGCTGCTAGTTTTAATACTTAAATTTCAATATTAGAGACACATTTCTGGATTCAAGATGTGTATACCTGAGAAAGGCTACACACGAAATGTTTGGTAATTAGTTGCGCGAGATCTACCAGGGCCCGTTTTCATGAAACTGATCTCAGGGTCAAGCATGGATGTTTTGCTCAAACCACCTTTCTTGTTACTCTCTTATATCGTATGACACAGTCAAAAAGTCAACGTAAATAGGGAAAGCGGGATTCGGCTTTAAGTATTCCAACAATTCTTCCAGATCATTACCAAAATGTGATTTTTTTTTAAATCTGAACAAGAAACTTGGCTTCAGCACAGAATATGGTTTTGAGCATGAGAACGGTTTCAAGGATACGGAACCTAGACTTCCCTACGGTGAATGATTTGTGTTATTTCATCGTTCGTCTTTTTGTCCTGAAAAGATTTTTATAGTTAGATTGAATCTCGTTCGTTCGTCTTTATGACGTAAACAGACGAAAAGACGATTCATTAGCGACTTGTAATTCTCGTCTTTTAAGGGGAGAAATCTCGTCTGTTCGTAGTTTCGTTTTTTCGCCCTGACAACGCAAGATTGGCCATACTATTATTCTCATTGTTTTGTTGTGTTTGGCACAGAAAAAAACATGATTTGAGAACAATGTCACCTCGAATAGTGTGAGACCTATCCTGACTTACTGGAAATCTATTCACCAATACATAAAGTAGAAAGGAGTTTTAAACTCAGAAGCTTCAATGTTCGCTTACAAAATCATTTAAGTTCGAGGTGAGATAGACTAAATAACCTGTTATATCCCGCTGCATAATCGAACGAGGCGACTAATTTGGGACCCCTGTAGAATTTTGAGTGACAAAGAAGATACCAAAGTTAATCTGCTATCCTCATTATAACATTTGAGAACTTGATCTTTTTTCCCTAAGTGCTTTTGTCCGTCCCGCACTAGGAATAATACGACTGTACGGCTGTCATTATATACAATGCCCAGATTCGGAGGATACTATAGTGTTTTTACAACCGGGAGGAATGCTGTGCATGGTGCCTTCGGCATGGAATTTCAGTGAGGTAGCACTCAATAAGTCGGCATCAGATCCGCGCTATCACAAAAATGGCATATACCCCAGCATACCCTGTCTCCAACACACATATACGCATGCAGACATACCAAACACACAAAGAGGCACGTCCTTTATTAAATGACCTTATAATTAGCTGTTGCTAGGACGTCAAACCATGTACAAACAACCAGCAATCAACCTTCCCACGGATGTCTTACCAACCCTAAAACATTGTATCACCTACTTTTTTTAAGGTTAAATTACTAGCCGGGCACACCTCAAAGTCACTCATTTTAAATTGGCCGGAGTGACCACATCATTTATTCATATGACCCTAGCTGTTAAACAATCTTAGTGTCCGCCATGATTTAAACATGACATATGGTCGCTTATTTCTGCAATTCACTTACGAGTTACGCATGTCAAATCAATTATATAAAGATGATATTGAATTGTCACAAACAAATTTGATTATACTTTTCAGGTCTGATCACCCTTATAAACAGGACACCTTTGCGATCGTCTCAGCTCAATCCTCGTCAGCAAGCCTCGTTTGGGTTTCTTATGGTAGGTCGGCAATTATCTGAATAAGAAGCAAGTTGATATATATCGACGTCACAACCGATCATGCGCATTAACGCAAATTACTATATAATATTTAGTCTTTATTTTTTCATCTTAGTTTCTGAAACGTAAAAGAAACTGAATTGCTGGGACAGAAAATAACTCAAATATTGTTGAAAAGAAAGAGTACTACCATGTACAGTTTTAGAAGTTAAACAGCATCACTCGGCATTACCAAATCGCCGAACTTGCCTAATACGAGAAGGAATTGTAAAGCAATTCAAAGACAAAAAATACGTTTTATGTTTTCGATGTGCATACAACTGCCTATTTGCTTACATGTCATCTACTCGCCAGGTTACTTGTTTATCTTTTTAAATAAATGGAATAGTTCAGATGCACATTTTTGTATAGTCCTCTCTTATACTGTACTACGATGACACATTGTACATGATCGATTTTTGAATTTCAAATAATAGTAACTTTTGAAAATATTATTTGAATTGGTGTTTTTTTAATCACGGAATATTGCGAAAAAGTAGCATCTCACGGACAAACAAGTCAGACCGATTGTTCCAAAGATATTGTCTTTTTTTTCTTATTTTCTTCATTTTAATTTATGCGCGTGCAATTTTGTTCCAATTTGTTGTCAATTCATGCGCATGAGATGCACACGGAATGCACATGCAGATGTTTGTCCTTAATCTGAGTCATAAGCACATTCCAAAGCAGACGTTGAAACATTGTAAAAACACGGTCATTGAAAACATGGAAAAGACACAGACATTCAAAGCATTCAAAGAACACAGACATTCAAACATTGACAGGACACTGATGTTCAAAGTATGGAAAAGACACAGACACACAAACATTGAAATGACGCAGACATCGTTTTCGCTAATTAACCTTATCGGACCCTTAACACGATCGACATCGGTAACGCTATTTGATAGTCTCGCATGTACGATCCAATTGCTCCGCAATTTGACTCAAAGTGAATACTTCAGATAAATGTTTTTTACGGCAAATCAATATTTCGTCACAAGACTTCAAATCTAACTACTCTGCAATGGAACAATTTTGATAATATGAAAAAAATTGTCAAAATATCCCCGTAATGAACTCTTTTGTTCCATGGATCCCGCCGGGTAATGTTTTTGTTACGAACAGACACCTTTTTATATTTATAATCGATTGTTCTTATCTTCGCTTGTCTCCCCTTTATCGATTATAGACGGCGCTGCATCCCGTTACATCTATCTCCTTTCTGCCACACTTAACAACGCACGTGCACTGTTACCAATGTACCGTAACAATCTCACTTTCTACAAATATTAATTTTTATGTTATAATTCATGATTTATATGGAAATTAACAGACTCGGATTTCAACGGTCGTTCTGATTTTATTATGCGATCACTTTGATGACTTTCGTCCTGGTGCACGTGCAATGCATATCACGTGCTTGTGAACCAGACATGCGTTATCAGATTTTTTTGATTTTTTTGTTAATATTCTCCCCAGACACCTCTGGTTGGGCCGTTGTTAGAATAATGTGACCGGATGGACCAGCATTCCTCCGTTCCCAGGTTAAAGATATTTTGAAGAGGCTCTAGATATGAGATCCTCTTCTGTGGGCACCATTCACAGATAATATTGACTACTCGAATACAATTGACAAAAATCCTAAAACAAATAAAAAGAGTTATTTACACGGGTGAAGATTAAATTCCGGATACAAGTCACCGACTGCTGGTTTCAGAATTAGTTTAACCTTCATTTACTGTGGATATCGCGCAATGGCGTCTCGAAAAACGTGGTTGATATGACGAAAAGCATTACGATAGCACACTGTTTGTCCCTACAATCTACAGTCATACGAAAACTCGATGACGTCATTAAAAAATAGTTAAGTAAAGTTATCCTCACGATCAAAGTTATTCTTTCATTTTACTAGTATGACTCGATGACGTCGTCGAACCCATCAACTTAAGAACGTACACTAGGCCTAGGCCTAACGTAAGCCGAAAAACTCGATGACGTCGTTAAAACCAACCCAGTCAGTCAAAATACACACTCTACAGTCATGCCAAAACTCGATGACGTCGTCAAAACTAACCCGCCACCTAAATAACGTGCATGAACGTAAGCCGAAAACTCGATGACGTCGTCAAAACCAACCCAGTCAGTCAAAATACACACTCTACAGTCATACGAAAACTCGATGACGTCAATAAAAAATAGTTAAGGAAAGTTACTATCAGACATATCCTCACTTCGTGAGGATACCCTTACTTTCAATTTACTAGTATTATATAGGCAAAGTGTACCTTGAGAGGGGGGGTTATATAAAAAAAAACTGAGATATTTCTCTGTGCGTATGCCATTTTTATTTTAAAAAATATGAGATGTTATTATATGACTGGTGCTAATTCCCAGCCCTGATTGGAGGAGCGACGTCATGTGACGAGTCTGTTAATATGTTACAGACCTCGTTCTATGAATAGAAAAGTGTTACAGACCTCGACCTATGAATAGAAAAGTGTTACAAACAGCTGCTAAAAAAAGGCATAGGTAATTTCCCAGCCAGATTGTTATTCTGTTACCAATCACACTACTGAATTCAACTACCAAAGATATATCTCATAAAATTTACTTGAAATCAAATATCACATGAATTGAATGTGAAATTGAATTTTTGTGAATGTTATTTTGTATTTGAGGTCCTTCACTCTGTGATTCCAAAATGGTCCATGCCATTCATTTGTTTACGACATAAAAAATGATAAATCTCATTGTAAAATGTCATATAATAAAACAATTGTGGACTTCAGTTTCGGTCTATCCCTGATTTACCGACCTGGTCTGAACAATATTCACCTCGGCCTTCGGCCACTGTGAATATTGGTCTGACCAGGTCCGTAAATCAGGGATAGACCGAAACTGAAGTCCATACTTGTATAATATTTATCCGTCAGGCGTTGTTTGCGAATAAAATAACAAAATTCGTTTTACTTCTTCGCTCACTATGTTCGCGGTTGACAAGTATAGTATAGCTTTATCCTGACTGTATGTGCTATATTCAGACCACATTGATAGTACTTCGACCTTCTATCCCGATGGATACCATTTCCTTGAAACATTGTACGCAAAAGATTAAAACAAGCTGTCCCTCCACTTCCCCAATCTCCAAAACTCCAGTTGCACATATATATCCACACCTTCCTATGGAAAGTTATACACAAAAAAAACATACAAAAACAAAAACTAACACCTACAGGTAACAAGCCTCCGATCACACGCCAACTCTCCAATCATAGGTCCCTTCCCCATATCATCCAGCTCCCCTTTGCCCATTTAAAACCCAAACTTCCTCTTGAGCTCTAGGAAATTCTTGACTCATTGAAATGAGTTCGATATACAGATATTCTTGTTCTATACCAAAGCTTGTAAAGCCAATAACGATGACATCTAGATGAATCGCGCATTTTACGACCTTAATGGTCCCCACGAAAAATAAAACGGGATTACGCATGAAATATATTATTGTCCTCTTTGGGAGTGGTGCATTGAACCCAAGCGTTGCAGTGACCCAGACACTGGAACTTCGTCAATAAGAAGATTACATACAAGCTTTACTGTAACCTAGACTCTGGGAGGAGAACATTTTATCAAAAATCTCCAGACACCACAGAAAAAAATCTGCCCGAGGTTACATAACCTTTTTACACTATACATTTTCAACTGATATTGACGCCATGGAAGATCCTATTCAAACGATTTGCTATGGTCGAGCCGTTTAATTTTATATGCAGTCTACAATAGCCAGGGTAAACCCTTATTCATTGCAGAAAAAATATCCTGAGATAATGATCAAAATCATAAAACCGTAACATAATGGTAGGCTGTCAAAAAATAATTCTTGTTCATATTCGAAGGATTTTAAAGCGATCGAACGAACTCTCGTTCTAAAGTCGTGTCTGACTATAATCGGATTTAAGGATTTTTCCTCTAAAATTCTTAACCAAATTATGTTATTTTTGAGATGTTACACACTTTTTTTTTATCGAAAAATGAATTAGTTTGTATTTCGGGGAGAGGTTATTTGACAAATAATTCATTGTATTCAGTTTTATCACACAGAGATAAGCTTATCACAGATTAAGCATGCAAACTCGGGACTTTAGAAGCGTAGTGGTACTTTAACCTTAGACCGAGTGTAAGAATGTATCTTGTATTCAACGTCATAACACACTAACGTTTAACTGTAGCGATTGTAGGATCCCTGTCCCGGTTCACTGTGTGGTTCTCCCTTTACAGAGTAACCTCCCCTTAACTTCCGTTCGGATATAACAGTAGCACAGTTAAACGTTGGACCATGTCACTTCATTACACCAGGGACCTTAATCCGTTAAAGCGTCAGTATAACGGTCTGAAGTTCTGGGTTCGAATCATGGCCTAGCCACGCTGAAGTTTTACACTCTGATTTACTTTTTGCTGATTATATTTTGTTCAAGTCCCGCAAGGTAGGATTTTCTTTTCTTAAATGGTTTATTAAAGCTATAGTCTGGAAACGGTAGTGTCCAAAAACTTATTACATTTTTGGCAGTAGTACGGGGATCCTTAATTAAGAATGTGGCCAACTGGTTCCAATCGGCAAACCTCGGGTGACTCCGCTACGCTCGGTGACCGAGGAACGAGTCAACCGGGCAGTTCCGAGTTCAATCTTTGACCAGAGTTGTCGTTCCTTACACTTACTGACAACTCTGGGTAAAGATTGCAATTCAGTTTTGTTTAGCGCTGTGTTACTATATATCATTTAACAGTGTACACAAAATGTACGTGCTATCATGCTTTTAAGCGTGTGAAATTTTACTTTTATATATATTTGTGTGGTACGGTACACCTTTGATCAATTTTTACTAGCAAGGTATAATTTGATTAAATCACGTCGAAATTCAGCCAAACTTGTACCACTACCTAAATGTACCACATTTAAACATAAAAATTAATGCTATCAGCAATTATAGATTTAACATAATTTCTTTACAACACTTTTACAAAAATGTATTCTTCTTTAATGAGAAATTTACAAAACAAAAAAAATATCAACATGAGATATTCGTCTCGATATCATTGACACATTTTATTTTTTTTTACTAAAAAATGTTTCGTATTTGCCCAGATTTAAGAGAAAGTTCAAATAATGGTGATATGTTCGTCTCGGGATGCGAATTAAGATCAGTTTTTAAGCTCATCTGTTGCGTACCCTGGTTGTTGCCGTCAATAAGAAGACGGTAACAAGGCAAGGAACGTGAATTGAGTCGAGTAGCTAATTGATTTTCAGTATAATTAGACACTGGATAGTTTCGGTAATTGCGGCAAAGGACGACTCCAAATTCAAAAGTGTCAACTGTTGATGGAGTATTGTCAAACGTCTTGAAGATTCCATTTTGAGAATTGAGAACCGCAGTGGGTGTTTTTTTTCAGGGACGCAAGTTCCGTTCTAATTATGACGTTTGCGAGATCTGTAGTCAGATTGTTACAAATAAGGTTTCCTAACATTTCCCTTATAATTGCCTGTCGCAATTGTCCTAAATACACGCCAGCTTTCTGATAAAGAGACCGATTTTCCGTCAAATGTAAAACAACTGTGTACGGTGTGTATAAATTTGATAACTTTTTAACGGCGTATAAACGCAAGAAGGTCTTACCACACTAAATCGTGCGAGATGTGTAAACCACAGGGGCATGCTAATCAATGATATACAAGACATATGTGTTTTGACCAATCATGGTGTGTGTGGTGTGTTATTGGACATCATAAAGGGTTTACCTCAACACTCGGTAAAACGCTTGGGTTCTATTTTTGGACTTCGACGTCCTTCCTACCTAACTACATAAACCGGCATAGGCGCATTTTTACAAATGTTTTATCTAAACCCCATCCTCGATGTCCTAGGGGTAACCTCTCTTTCACTCAATACACCCCTGGAATATGTCATAGCAAAATAGAAGGCACGAAGATAGTTGTTTGATTGGTCTCAGGTACAAAAACCTGACCAATCGCTAGGCTGATACCTGTCCTTTGAAGATTACAAAGGAGAGACGCCTGACTTAAAAGCCTATCATGTATTACCGTTACGTGACCGCGACCTTTTTTGTTGTATATCAAAGGATCGAACTAGTCTTCTCGTCTCATCAACAAGGTGGCGCACACCGAGCCTTAAATTTTGCTATGACATATTCCAGGGATGTAGAGAGCGAAGGTGAGCGTAACCCCTGGATATCGAGGATGTCTAAACCCACGAACAGTTTGAGTATTACTTTATGCATCAGCATGAGTACACACACACACATGGATTTTTAACTCCATGTGGTGTAAATGCCATATTCGCCAAGATATAGACAAGCATAAAAGATGAAGAAAGGGATACAGAGATCAATTTATGTTCCTGACATGGATAACGTAAAGGAATACAGGTGATTATTACCCCTTTGAGAAAAATCTAGGAATCTGATTAGTTAAAAACTACAGTGTACCAAACCGCATTCGTAAATCTCAAGGGGTATACGAAAACCTCAAGGGGTATACGGTCATGTCACGTGCTTCTCAGCAGTAATACGGTGGAATCACGTGATTTTACAAGGGGTATACGGGTCACGTGTCTTTGTATCTTGCGGCCGGGCATCGGGAGACAACTCGCATTCATCGTCTGCTTCGCTGTTTACAAAATGGCAAAACGTTACGCTTCGCATACTGATAAGGAAATACTCGCCAAAAGGGCTAACTATGTGCCACATAACACACAAAAGTCGAACAGACGAGCGGCAAACATGCTGAGGACGTAGTATTTAAAAGAAAAGAATCAGGAAGAACAGTTCGAGGAATTTGATAAAACGAAACTAAATGAGGTACTGTGCCTGTTATTTTTCTTTGTTTTTATTATAAAAGACTCAAAGGGGTAATAAATTCGTTACACAGATTTTTGGCAGGGTATACGGGATGGTATGATCCGACACGATTACTATTTCCTTCGGCCTATCGGCCTCAGGAAATACGAAACCCTTTAGGGTCATACCATCCCGTATACCCTGCCAAAAATCCGTGTAACTAATATTACACCTTATAAGTCCCCCCGACGATCATACAGTGGGACACATCAGGCTATTTCTTTCCCCACATGTTGATATCTGCTTCAAGAAATGAGCTTCTCTATCACATTAAATATACTGTTGGTGATATTAGGTTAACATCATGCATAACGTTTGTTTGGGATAATAGACTGATGATATATTTGTGACGTCACAGAATGTTTTTTTTTCTTTTTCAAATAGGTTTTTTCTGATATTAGTAGGACGTTTTTATATACAGTCAAACCCCACTAACTCGAACTCGCATTATTCGAATACCCCCTGTTCCTCGAAGAGTTCGCTTGGTCCCGATCGCGTTCATATATATTCTTTAAAAACACCCTCGGAAGTACTCGAAATGCCATCGCTTGAATACATCTGTTCTTTGAACAATGCAATTGACTAATACATTTTTAGATAGACCTTTTTTGTCTGTTTGTTTGAGTGTGTCTCACAATCGTGACAGTCTTCATCTTCACATAGTATAAGGGTCAAAAGTCCCCCCAATCCAACCCAACCCAACCCATCCCATTGAGCCCCGCTCTCTACCCAAACCCCAAAAATAAATTTTGACAAAAACGTGTGCTTTAGTGTTCGTTAGAGAATTCAAATCCGTTAAATAACCTTGTACATCATATCCTCATTTTTTTCCTGTTTGGATATTATTCTATATTTCTTACACTCTCTTCATGCATGAAAACCCTCCGTTTGTAATATTGTGTAGGTCTTTGTCTCTAGAACACCGTTAAATACTTTTTAGCTATTTTTCCGGTACGTAAAAAAATGCTTTGCTCCTATTGGTTGACACAGAGCCCTAATTGTCTCCTTCCTCTGAGTTTCTGTATATAGTCCGGTAGCAATGCTAAACAGTTTACCGTGTATTGACATTGTTGTCAAGTCAAAGATCAAGGTTATTGATGATGAACGACCGTTTCATCTGCACAGAAGCATTGTTATACTGGTGTTTTATAACCCTGTAACAATGTCATAACTTCATTCTCATCCTCCGATACGGTCCCTATCCCAGATATGTAGCTAACCAAACCATCGAGGACCAATCTGTTGGCATGAAAGTGTGTGTACAGAAAGTACATTCTTAGACCTTACTTCACTAAGTTTCCTCAGCTTAATGGAAGTTAAGTAAAATTTTAATATTCGTTCTTTATTATTGATTTTTTTTACAAATACAAGTTTTGTTGACTATACAACGTCTTAATGATTATCCTGAATTCAAGAATATTTTATTTTTTGCTTTAGTAATTTTAGAATTATCACAAATGTAAATTTTGCACGTAATTATTTCAAAGCTGACAATACTTTTTACTAGGAGTTATATGTTGTATTGTTTACTAGAGAATAGCATGTCTGAAATAATAGTCTCCCGTTGGTATACAAATCGCCGTGGCTCTAGTTCCATACCCTGAATAAAGCCGACATTCATCACCAGGTGGCGTGTACTACGCTTAGAATGTTTGCCACGTCAGTAATTTTTATTTAGACTGATTTCCGAGCATCAGTTTATATATTGAGTAAATTTGTAGTTTATTGTGCAATAGCATGTCGTATGCTGATAACCGTTGATGCGGTTTCCTGTGATAAGACCATGCAATTACCTCCCCCTGTAGAGGCCCCTGCCTACTAGTAAATTCTCGTTTTCTTATAAACAAGTTTAAATTGGTGACGTGCTAGGCATAGATGTAACTACGGATGTAACAGGAGATAGAAATGCCCTGGTTATTTGTTTTATCTATTTATTTAGATTTTCGACTTTCAAATTTATTGAAAATCCATACCGTATAACTAAAATTAAAAACATTCGTTTTTAAAAATAATGCTTAGAAAATAACGGTTGTTTTACTTCCACATAGCGCCTTTTTTGCAATACATGTATGTTTCCGGTTATGATAAATATCTATTAATATTTACCAAACAAAATGAAGCAAGATAATTAACTTATATTAATCACTCTTGTCAACCTAGATGTCATAATGTAGGAGGAAACCGGAATACCCGGAAAAAACCCACGTGATCGGACAGGTGACCTCACACCATTTCACGTCTGATCGGGGAATCGAAGCCCGGCCGTCTTGGTGAAAGTCGGCTCCGTTATCCACGTTTGCGATCTGGTAGCGAAGGAATTATTTCTAGAACTAATGAAACGGTCCTGTGTCAATATTAGAAGATGACATTTAAAATCTTTGTTTGTTGCAGATAAAATCTTTCAATTAATTGAACAAATACAGTGAACGGTAATGGACGTGGGTCCTTGTTAGATATCGTCAAAATCGCCTCCCTGAAAAACGTGATTACACAATGCACATGCAAAGACACAAAGCCCGAACGATCCTTTGACGTCATAAATTCCAAGATTGCTTCGTCAGTAATACAGGTGCCCAGAAAAGTAATATTTCCGGAACATCTTTTTTCATGATTGCCTTGTCTAATGATTCAATGTGTGATAATTGAGAGATTTTATTTCGATTCCATAAGGTTTCAACAAAATAAAAATTATTTCATACGCCTCGTATGAATAATTAACTTCGATTTTGTTTATATTTTTAATTCCAATGCTTTGATAAATGATTCTATCAAATAAAAATTACAAATATTATTCCATGAATTCACAATTAATGAAAACTCGTCCATGTGAGACACTGTTTTATATTTGTTAATGTGAAAGCTGACAGTTCGCTTCAAATAACACAATGAATAGCTTTGAATCAATCGCTTCCGTGACTAAGATTGCTCGAGTGCTATTCCATTAATATCGTTTCCTTGACGATATACAAATATATTTAATTGATCGCTGAGTTTGCGTAGATTTAGGTTGATTTTTAATTTCAATCGTTAGTCTACTGAAACAGGAGAGAAAGAACGCACAGCCAGACCGGGGTTCGAACCCGGGACAATCCGAACTCTGGACAGTCGCTCTAACTAACCGAGGCTAATGGTCGCCGACGTCCGACCCAGTCCAGTTCCACTACATTCCTTCTTCATTTTTCCAAGTCTTCGTCTCCGAAGACAACACTACTTTACTTGAAACAATGGTTGACCACAGGTACCGAATGTAACAGAAGCGAAATGCACGGCCAGGCCAGAGTTCGAACCTGGGACCCTCAGAACTCTGGATGGACGCTCTACCAACCGAGCCACCTGGTCGCCGACAACATCATTTACCAATCATCATTGTCGCCATACAGAACGTTAAAACTACAGTCTTCAGTTCGTTCTAAATGAGCAAGATTACTTCATGAAACTTTCAACGTAGATTATGCAATACTGAACCCTATTATTGTAATGTCTTTTTACAAGCAAGCAAGTTTTACAGTTAAAACGTATGTAAACTGTTGCCATTCGTAATGGTTTGAACTTAAAAAAATGTCGTTCAGTACCCGTATGATATAGTTATCCAACGAGAAATGTGTAATAACGTGGATTTCGTTGGTTGACATTTCCGAGTTTAACTATTGTGACGTCAGAAAGAAACCAATGAATTTGACGTCACACACGACAATAGAATAACAAAGAAAATCAATTCACGTGATGCCTAAAATAGGCATTGGTTTGGTGACAAAATCTGTATGTACGTCAGTTCCTTGTACGATACCTTCTGCAGGTTTGGCGCAGAAAATACCTGCTGAAGTATTCCATAGCACCTTATCGTAAGAATTAGAGGTGGGTATACACTTGGAACTCCTCGGCCGACTGTAATCGGGGCGAGGTGTTCCGACTGTGTGGGTATATACTAGTGTATTCCTGTGTGTCCTACATAGGGGATACCGAAGAGTTCAAATTACATCACCCCAATGCAACACTTGGGATCTAAATCTTTTCTGCTCTCCCTAATCTATTCTTTCCTTTCGGTGGTCACCCTCGGCCCTCGTCTACTTACGTTTGTCTGGGGTTTTTTGTTTCTTTTAGGTTTAATGTCTTAAAAACAATCAGGGTCACATAAGGACGGATGTCTAGGGAAAGCAGATAGAAAAGAAATTAGACAGGAAAGATACGAAACGAAAAAGATAAATGTTGGTCTCTTCCTTGTTCCATTCGTAGAAGATACGGAAGAAACATCAGGCCTATTTTAATTCTTTCCCGAACCTGCACTGGCCCATCAACCTTAAGACTTCAGCTGTTTCGTGGACAAAGAACCCTAAACAAATCGAAACAAACACAAAACATTTCGAGATTAATGACCGATTCTTTGAGACCAGCTACTACAAGTTTGCCAAAAACTGAAATACCATGAACTCTTCTAGACCCATTTTGTCTATTTCGACTGCCATTATGCTTAAATTAGACATAACAGTTCATTTTCACCGCGGCACACTACACTATATTTCATAAAGGCAAGGGTTCAAAACTTGTCATCTATACCTTTGGTTTGAGAGTATAGATAGGTCTGAGAGCACTTTAAATTGTCACCAAATCTTTGTACAGATATATTAATTATTCTCGGTATCATTAGGTAGAATTGTCACCTGTCCACCTCAGATATATTGTTATAAGTAAAATGAGTGGCTAAAATTACCAGTAGAAGGGATATTTTGGGAGTCGCTGCTGTTCTTGAAAATACAATAGAAACTGCACGTTTTATCACCTGACCGGAATGAAAGCCTTTTCTGTATGTGTTTACATGAGTCGATGTGTTGACCTACTCTAGTAGACAACAGTGACGTCATAGACCCTAATTGTCACGGTGATTATGCCACAAAAAATGCAGTAAGATATGTTATGGCGCTGTGTTGATGGCGTGCTGGGCTGGTACGGAATCATATGATGAGCACAAGGGAAGACCCAGTTCCAGATACATTTTGTTACTGTTTGCAGTGAAAATCAATAATGATTGTTAGAGATGGTCTAAATTTGCTGGGGCTACAACAAGCCCGGGATGTGCGTTCTTCTACCGGCACAAGCTCACAGAGCGTCTCGCTAACACTGATCACCTTCGCTCTCTGATTAAGTCGCGTTAGCGCTTTACAATCAAGGCTTACGAGTGTTTCTTTTCCTTGCTGTTTCAGAGGTGATAGTAGTGCTGGCCTGTGCTTATAGTGATTGCTTAGCGAACGATCTGCTAGCGATTTCCTTGATATTTTTCGTGCATTTGATGTGATTCTCGGATAGATAAAGAGGCAGGCCCTCGAGAAAGCACATAACTGCTGAGCCGTTGTCATAAAAAAAAATACATACAGAAAAAAATCCTGATAAAAATTAAACCAAAAAATGGAAAATTATCTTTGAAGAAGTCTTGTTGTTGTTGCTGTGGTGACAGTTCGGGATTAATGCCAAGTGATCGAAAAGCGTGTCCAACGAAGCTTATTCTGTGGTAACAGGTCCGTTACCGTGACAACAGGTAAGCTGTTTATCATTGTTAGTGCCACTCGGCATCATTTTGTAGTATGTATGTCTGGGTCGTACTGATCAGTTTTGAGGTCTTTATTCATTGATATTTTTGTACGTGTTGATCATGCATTTTTACAACGGAACATAGAAAAGAAGAGGGCCTTACCAGAGCATGCCTCAATGATATTTTCATATTCGCTATTGTTTTGTATACAGCGAACAACTTCAACCCGCGAGATTTTCATTCTTATTTATTTGCTCGAAATGTCAATAATCGCGAATTGAAATATATCGCGAAAATATACTTTTGTAGCGACATTTCATGGTACTTGTCAGTGTATCGCTTGTGATTTAGATCCCTATACCGTGACAATAACAAATATTCGCGAACATTTATCGTTCGTTGATTTTTTTTGGGACCAGGAAGAAAAAAGAAAAACGTTATTAATGTCACTTTGTTGCCATATCACAGATTCTGTAAACAAAACATACTCATGTTTTAGTTGTAGAAGCTATAGAATGTATCTATAGCTTAAAACATTTAATGACGTTTGACGCCTTGGGTAACTCGTGTGTTTCTTGCAAGTAACAGTGCACTAATGGACCCATACAATTATAATAAATGTCAAGCTTGACTTTGTACTTTTTAATTAACTGATTATACTTGTTTTTGTATGCCACCGATGTAAGATTTAAAAACATCCATTTATCATAGCGTATGGCTCGCCGAGGTAAATACATTTGTCAATTAAACGAAAATGGTGAGGGGATGTTAAGGATGTTGACATTGAGATACGGATCCCATGCAACCAGGCAGCAACATCCGGCAGTTAACATTTCTGACGTTTAAAGTTGTATTAAGGACATATGCTACATACGTATTTACACAATCATGATTTATATTTCTGAGTTATTTCCCTTTAAGTTCCTTGAAGTGTGAGACTATCTCCACATATCAAGGAGTGTATGTGTTCAATGCATACATCATTATATATCATTGAAATATATATACATGTATGTATTTATAAATTATTCTGGAACTCTCCTAAAAAGAAGGCGCATTTCACAGTAAGGAAACATATAGCCTTAAGTCGAAGAAATATTTTCTACAAAAAACAAAGTTGTAGTTTGAACTCTCGGCATTCATTTTGGTTTACTTTAGAAATTGATTTTTCCTCCGGTGCTTCACATTTTCTTAAAGGCTCCAGATTAACCTTGAAAAAAAATCATCTTGAAACTTTGAAGTTCGAAGGAAATGTAAAAGGTTTTTGAGTTTCCAAACAGTGAAGGAGTTTACTGCAGTGCTGAAGAAAACATGCATGTATATTTGAGATGTCATGTCACAGAACGACTGTCGTGTTGGGGGTAGGGGGTAATGCTATGCAACTGGTAGAGGCGGTTTGTACGACTGATTTTTCTGAATGTTACTTTATTAGCACCAAATAGCTTCAATTGCCTAGTTAAAATATTTTTGCGACAAATACAATATGGATTGTTGGCTATAGTTTGTACAACAGACATTAGGGGCGAAGTATTTTAATTGTGAAAGGTGTATCTTGTCAATGGAATGTTTAATTGGTCAATACTGTGTGTTTGTGTCAATGGAGTTTGTATTTTGTAAATGGAGTGAAAATATTTGTCAATAGAGTTTGTGTTTTGTAAGTAGAGTGTATATTTCCTGCCTGGAGTTTGTATTTTGTAAATGAAATGTGTATTTTGACCAGCGAATTATTTATTTTGTCAGTAATGTGTGTTTTCTCACCGGAGTTCATATATTGTCAATGGAGTTTGTATTTTGTCAATGGAGTTTGTATTTTGTCAATGGAGTTTGTATTTTGTCAATGGAGTTTGCATTTGTCTATCGAATGTGGATTTTGTCAATGGAGTTTATATTTTGTCAATGGAGTTTATATTTTGTCAATGGAGTTTGTATTTGTCTATCGAATGTGGATTTAGTCAGTGGAGAGAGTTTCTACTGCACTTTCCTGTTTTCAAAAAGAAATGTTTGCTGGCATCTGTAATAACGCAAATCTCTGACATTTTCAGAACATAACATTTGCTGATTCTGAAGCTCGATGAAGCTCGTTTCACAAACATTACACATGTAATGGGAGCCACGTTTGAGACTATCTCCGATGAATAAACCGCCACAATATAAACAAGTAACAAAAATCAATAATTATGCATTGCAATGTATTACTGTGTTTGATTACGGCACTGCAACGAACATTTTATACGGAGAGGGAGGGTGAAATTGATTATAACGTACACAGACCAGCTGATCATAGTCAAATACTGAACGCATATTAAATAAGATCCGGTCGCTACCATTTCTGATGACTGGAGTAGATTATAGACATCAATGGGGACAGTGGATAATTGCTGACATATATCCGCGGGGGAGGGGAGGGAGACGAGATTTAACGAGTTTTCAGAATTATGACGGTTTCGCTACCTATTAACCCACTTTTCCCTATCCAAAACCCAAAAACCTTCCTTCAAACTCAAGGGACTGGGATTCAAATAATGTTCGGAAGTCTGGACTGACCAAAACCCTTTAGAAATCCTTGGTCTGCCACAGACTGACGCTATTACAGGGGATTGTCAATGTGTACATATTATTCGACATGTATAGATAATATGACAAATCCTTTATACAATCAACGAAAAGGTTTGAAACCAACTAGTGGCCAACTAATGCAACCAGAACATATCCCCTCCTGTCCCTTCTTTCACCTTTTCGCTCACTCCTTTCTGCTGCTGTTTTCATGTCAAGTAGTAGATTGTCTTTGTATATATGCACAACTGTTTTGTCATCACGTGTTATATCTTTAGTTACTGTGTGTTGTATTGTCGGGGGAGGGCATAGTAAGTTGTCATAACTGGTGCCCAAACCCTTTGATTGTTTTGAATGACAAAACTGTTATACGGTGTTATAAAGCCAGCAAATACAATCCAGACATCAAACATGCGCACGCACACCTATTGTGACATCACAAGGTGACGTCAGGACTTTTAAGGATCCTTGTGCCGCTACAGGCAAAATACTTGATAATTTGACATGTGGATTTATATACATACAGTTACGTACTCTTTAATTTTGTCTCAAATATACCTGGGGGGGGGGGGGGGGTTCTGTGTTATTATTTCATTGGAGTTTCGTAAAGTATCGGATTTCTTTATAGGTATAATTCATTAAAGATATTGCCATGCTGTTAAAAAGTTCACAGTTTCAGATTTTGTCATTGGTACGGGGACCTTAACGTTGCGTATAAAACTCGATGAAGATCGGTTCATATAAGATTGAACGGCATTTTTTCTAGTCCATGTATAAATGAACGCAAATTGGTGACATACATGTTCCATGAAGCCCGCTAGGCTTGTAACCTATTTGAATTCATACTGATATCGAATTGAAAACTATTTCTTTCAATCCTTATTTTCATGTTCTGAATATTTAGTTATTATTGACCTAAATAAAGATATTCCCCTATATTTTCGTTAATAAAGTGTTTGTGCCGTCAGTGCAAACGAGATACCTGGAACAGACTAACGTCATCAAAATGTTTGTTTCTAACGGTTGTGTCGTGTTATTCGAGGCGGGAGGAGTAGCTTTAAAATGACGTTGATGAAATTGTCTTCATAGCGGTATGAACGCAATTTCTTCTTATATTGCTTATAGAGAAACTTGCAGTGGAAATGTAAAAGAATATTTATATGATACCTATGAATTATGAACACGTTTGCAGATGCTCTTTTATAACACGAAATACTGTGTTCCCTCGCATTCTGGACGCATAACAATACATAGATCAGTGTATAATTTAGATGTACATTAGATAAGCTATTGTTTATAATCCCTTTTCGGATAAATTCCAGGGAAGATCGGCAAGCATATGACAGCTGATACAAGCCGCGGGAGAAATCCCGTGTATATAGCCTTGTCTCGGTCATGCTCTCAACACCGTACCGGTAATATGGAGTACTTATCCCTCCACCAAGTTCTTCAAAGCATGCTAACCTGAACGATTTCTTAATTCAAATTTTAAAAAAAATACATTTATCAGAACTGTTAACAAAATTTAGTAAAATATCTCTCTTTTTTTAACGTGTGATAAAGTGTTTTCATTTCTACATAATTAACGAAATATTTTTAAAATATTTATGAAACTGTCTCTCATAAATGTTTTTTTTTTATTATTTACGTTAAGCTGAACATGCTTCAAACAAAAGGGTTGGTAGGTTTGTTCTTATTGATTTGTGTATATTGGCGGGAAAGTCAGCGCTACGTGGCCCTTAGGTACTCTCCAAAAAGATACAAGTGCCCCCTAGGTCATTGCAAAATGATAATCAGCTTCTTATAACCATGTTCTTTGCACAGTAACGGTGTTCCATGGCTGTCTCAGGATGGATCGGGAGGCTGCGTGCAGAGGGCAAGAACCCGATATATCAATTTAATTATTTCTGTTTTTAATTTCATTTTATCTCGTCTGGGTCGTCGGCGGGTAAGGGAGATAACTTCATAGCTCGATGCTTTCATTTGTCTGTCAACAATTTATCAAAATAGTCAATATATAATTTTAAACGTAAACCGTTGCCATATTCGTGAAAACGTTCAAGAACGATTCTTCGTTGAAGCCAAAATTCCTTATTCTGGCGATAAATTATTCAAATATGAACGTTTTTTTTAATGATTTAGATTATATTTAATGATTTGAATCCTTTCCCTTTTGCACCTTTTCCAATATCTAGATTTTTACTTTTGACTCTATCGTTTGTAATTGTGTGTAAATCAATGCTTGTTTGACCGCAAAATTTAAAGGTTTCATTGCTACCGACATCTGTCCCATCATTCCTTGGGGAATTAATCTAAAACGGATTTTTTGTTTGAAGTTTGATTTTTCCTTTTCCCCAATAAAGCTTTTCTATTGAATAACTAGTCTCGTTCAACCAGACTCTTGATATCTATTCTCTATTCGGCGTAGCTTGCGCAGACAACAAGAGTATGGTTGAACAAGATTATGAAATAACTAAAATGAAGAAATATCCCTACGGCAAAGGAGAGTTCCGGAAACTGAGGCCTTCTCTTTATCGAAAGTGTTCGAGTTTTTCTGTTCCTGCTTAGCTGTGGTGTCATGACAAACAAGTCTAGAAGCTGTGTTAAGGAGCCCAAGGAAGCACGATTTAGAAAATGACAGCCGACAGTATCCCCGGTGTTAATTACATGAAAGCGTAATGTGGATGATTGATAGTGACCGCACGCGCACGGCCATTTGTGCTCTAGTTACTCCCGCCCTTTTACAGGCACGCGTCGGCCAGTGTTGCTGTATTGGACAAGATCAATTTATATGTCTACCGGCTCAACCATCTTACACACCAATTACTGACGGGGAAATATGACGAGGAAAAAATTACTTAGCTTATCATGACAAACAGTATATATGAAAATATTACTTAGCGCATCACGACAAAGAAAAGATCCATCACAGTCGATAAGTCTCCGGTTAGATATAGAAAGGAACTGGAATTCTGACAGAATCATTTGACATACACCCATCTTGCCGAGGCTTTTATTGGCGGGTAAGTATTAGCCACAGCGCCGTCTAGCGGTGGGAGGTTAACTCGCTTTGATTCTACCTCCGGGACACAAATAATGATTTGTCTCTTTCTGTATGAACAGCTAAAGTGCTGGCACTGAGAGAAGATGCGTGTTCAAAGCTGTTCACACGTGCGCCGCGACTGTATTAGTTATCTAGGTTAACTTATTTTTGGAATAATGATTTTTTTCTTAGAATCCGAAGTGTATGTAGAAACTTGAAATGGTTGGCAGCCACGATTAGATGCGTCTACATGCCAACAGTGCTGTCTTTTGAGCTTTGATGTGTCATTTATATTGAATTAAACAGAAAAAAAATATTTTCTTGTGTGAGGGAGATTGCTCTAAGACCTTATAGAACAGTACAAAGGAAAAAAAGCAAACACTTAAACGTTTATCATTCAGATGGGAAAGTTATACTTGAGAATATGTTACTGTAGAACTTGAAATTTTTGCGGTGTGAAAATGCTCACGTTATTCGCGTTAAGTAAATAACCGCAAAAACATCCACCCGCGAAGATATATTCATAGGTTATTGACATATAGAATATATATATATATATATATATATATATATATACAGAACCATTGCCGACGTAAAAATGTCAACAACGCGATACAAGTTCAAGGAGTAACATAGCGAACATTTCTGCACTCAAGAATTTCTAATTTTACAGTAACTCGTCACAGCAGCGGTAAACATCGATAATATCTGGAGCAGAATAGAACAAAAATAAAAGATGGCCGACATTTTAAAAATGACAGTAATCGTGAATTGTCTTTTTTACTAAATGATGATACATGTCAAACGCGTTTAAACGCATTGAAAAAAAATACCGTAAAAACAATGTCCATAGAAGATTAAAGGTAAGCGATCAGGACGCCGTCAATGACGTCGATATTGCAAGCTTGACGTTCCTTTAACTTGAATTTTGAATTAGTGATATTTTCGTTACTTACAAAACTGGCAAAAAGTATAGATGTTGTATAATTCTAAAATTATAACCCTCAAATAATTTTCGCAAAAAAAAACATTTAAAAAAAATGTTTGACTTAAACTTATCAGTACGCTCATAAAGCTTGTTTCAATTTGATTCAACGAGCTAATTGCTTTATATTGATTATCGGTTCGTTTTAAGTCATATCCCCTTGATAACAACCTCTCCCACAGGATCAAAGTTTAACAGTGAACCTGATCAGAGCTGTTTTCTCTCTTTTATCGCCTTTAGTAAACACGAATTGATATTTAGGTTGTTTACCGTAGATGTAAATGGTGTGCTTTGTCCTGATACATTTTTTATTTAGTTTTTGTTTCATTTAATCTTTGTCCCAATGAAGCTTGAAGTTAAGCGTATTAGCTACACATACTGTAACATCCGGGGACATTGAGTACAAACGTTTTAAAGCCCCTGTACTTCCTGTTCTATAATAAGTAAGGCGTTATACGCAAACTGACCACCAGTTATAAATCTTTATATATAATGACTTCAAATCACAAATTCAACAATATACCATGAATTGTGCTGCGTCAACGAATCACTCACAAGTTGCAAAGCGTTCCAACGAACAAGATTTTATGATTATAGGTCAGACCGCAATAAAATGCACTGTTTGTTCAACAGAAGAACAATAAAATAAAATATTCTAGAAATTCCACACGAGATCGGATCTGTAAAGGTTTTTGTGCAACTATCAGAGACAGGTTTATGACTGTGTGGAGAGCACATCATGACCTACTTTTTCGAGAGATAATTTTAATGATGTCAGCATATATGATAGTATTTGTATGATCATGTAATTCATGCTGAGGAATCGAATAGCATGCAATTACCATAAACTTAATTTATAAGAGGTATAATTCGTAGGCATACATTGTATGTATTCATGTATGTGTAAAGCGTCTGCATGCATATAAGCAAGACGGTCGTAGCTGTCCCTTGTTCGGAGTGGATTAATTTAGAAGCAGGTCCAGGGCAGTTTGCACCTTTAAACATTTGGTAATAGTCACAGTATGCCAATAAGTCTTTTTTGGACTTATCAGTGATGTTAGGGGCCAAAAAGTTTGAAATCCATAAACAAGGGACCTAGTTAGTCTTGTTGACGCTATACTTACATCGTGTGTCTATGAGGTCGTATAGAAGTATGTTTGTGGTACTGCTAGATCTGGTAAATAGTATACTATGGGGCTAGCAGCTCTGTTTGATTTTATCTGTGTCTAGGGACTGGGGAAAAACACTAAACGTCAGTACAAAGCTTTGATCGGCCTCTCTGGCACCGACATAGGAACCTGCCGTGATGACATAAGCGGCAATTTAATATTCATACTGTCTCGTCGGCAGACCCTAAACTCTCGTCGGCAGACCCTAAAAAGGCGACGAGAAGGGCTGAACCTCCAATTGACTTGTCTTTGTAGACAAATCAAGGACATTTATCTTAGTGTACCTCCACAAAACACAGACAAAAGAATTTGAGGAAGTTATTTCGTTGCTATAGCTACAAGATGCATTTGAATATTTATGAATGAATTAATGAATATTTTGACATAATCTGGTCGTCGGTTACAGAGCAGTAATGTACGGCTATATATACGATGTCTTTTGAGCTGATATTGAGCTTCACACAACTGATATCCATTCAAACGAAAATAATGCATTCATGATCGGTTACATAAAACCATCCCTATGAAAGTCTTTGAATTCCAATCAGTATGCTGTGACTGCAATCTTTCTGCTTGTGTAATGCTATTTTGATATGTCCTTTGTGTGCTTTATTAACAGTTAACTTGTGTTAGAAGCTATATTGAAATACTGCCTGTGTTAGAGGCTATATTGAAATACAACTTGTGTTAGAGGTTATATTGATATACTACTTGTGTTAGAGGTTATACTGATAGACTTCCTGTATTAGAGGCTATATTGATATGCTTCCTGTGTTAAAGGTTATATTGACAGACTACTTGTGTTAGAGGCTATATTGATATACTACTTGTGTTAGAGGCTATATTGATATACTGCATGCACAGTACTTGTGTAAGAGGTTATATTGACAGACTACTTGTGTTAGAGGCTATATTGATAGACTACTTGTGTTAGAGGCTATATTTATATACTGCATGCACAGTACTTGTGTTAGAGGTTATATTGACAGACTACTTGTGTTAGAGGCTATATTGATAGACTACCTGTGTTAGAGGCTATATTGATATACTGCATGCATAGTACTTGTGTTAGAGGTTATATTGACAGACTACTTGTGTTAGAGGCTATACTGATAGGCTACCTGTGTTAGAGGCTATATTGATAGACTACCTGTGTGAGATGCTACATTAATAGACAACCTGTGTTAGAGGTTATATCAATAGACAACCTGTGTTAGAGGCTATATTGATATACTACTTGTGTTAGAGGCTATATTGATATACTACTTATGTTAGAGGCTATATTGATATATTACCTGTGTTAGAGGCTATATTGATAGACTACCTGTGCAAGAAACTATATCGATAGACTACCTGTGTTAGAGGCTATATTGATATACGACCTGTGTTAGAGGCTATATTGATATACTACCTGTGTTAGAGGCTATATTGATAGACTACCTGTGCGAGAAACTATATTGATAGACTACATGTGCTAGAGGCTCTTTAGATCGACTTCATGTTTGTTGTGATATACACCTGTAAAATACCTGTATTCAGCGTCTAGCCATCAACACAACAACAGGACCGCGCTGCGTCTCACCTTCATCTGCCCATGCTTGTCTGGAAGAATCAATATGAAATAAGCATCATACGGTCACACAAAAGCATTAAGACAATTTGAGGTCTGGGCGGACGTGTATGCAGCCGACAGATTAGGTCAGCGTCGTGTATTTATAAATCTCTGATTAGGTAGGGAATACAATAGATTGATGACGGTTTGGTGATGAGCAGGTAGCACACGTGATTGAACTCGTGTGTATTGACGTGTTAGATACTTCTTAGCACACATAATTTAGCTTAGCACACAAAGACTGAAGATACATGATATTTCACATACAAGACGTCAATGTTTGTAAACAAAGTCCTGATAATTCTAAGCACACGTGACGCAATTTCATAAGCGAATATCATTTAATGTATACAATTTGTGGGTGACATTTCTTAGCACACTTTCAATGTTGTCCAGATGACATTTTAGAACATATTGCAATTCTTAGTAAACATGACATTTCTTAGTAAACATGACATTTCTTAGCACACATGACATTTCTAAGCACACAAGACATTTCTTGGTATACAGGGCATTTCTTAGTATACAGGACATTTCTTAGTATACATGACATTTCTTAGCACACATGACATTTCTTAGTAAACATGACATTTCTAAGCACACATGACATTTCTTAGCACACATGACATTTCTAAGTATACAGGACATTTCTTAGTAAACATGACATTTCTTAGTATACAGGACATTTCTTAGCACACATGACATTTCTTAATATACAGGACATTTCTTAGCACATATGGTATTTATTAGCACACATGGCATTTCTTAGCATACATGAAATTTCTTAGCACACATGGCATTTCTTAGCATACATGACATTTCTGAGTATACATGACATTTCTTAGCACACATGGCATTTCTTAGCACACATGGCATTTCTTAGCATACATGACATTTCTTAGCACACATAACATTTCTTAGCACACATGGCATTTCTTAGCATACATGACATTTCTAAGTATACATGACATTTCTTATCATACATGACATTTCTTAGCACACACGACATTTCTTAGTAAACATGACATTTCTAAGCACACATGACATTTCTTAGCACACATGACATTTCTAAGTATACAGGACATTTCTTAGTATACAGGACATTTCTTAGTATACAGGACATTTCTTAGCACACATGACATTTCTTAATATACAGGACATTTCTTAGCACACATGGTATTTATTAGCACACATGGCATTTCTTAGCATACATGAAATTTCTTAGCACACATGGCATTTCTTAGCATACATGACATTTCTGAGTATACATGACATTTCTTAGCACACATGACATTTCTTAGTATACATGACATTTCTTATCATACATGACATTTCTTAGCACACATAACATTTCTTAGAACACATGATATTTATTAGCACACATGACATTTCTTAGCATACATGACATTTCTTAGCATACATGACATTTCTTAGCACACATGACATTTCTTAGTATACATGACATTTCTTATCATACATGACATTTCTTAGCACACATAACATTTCTTAGAACACATGATATTTATTAGCACACATGACATTTCTTAGCATACATGACATTTCTTAGCATACATGACATTTCTTAGCACACATGACATTTCTTAGTATACATGACATTTCTTATCATACATGACATTTCTTAGCACACATAACATTTCTTAGAACACATGATATTTATTAGCACACATGACATTTCTTAGCATACATGACATTTCTTAGCATACATGACATTTCTTAGCACACATGACATTTCTTAGTATACATGACATTTCTTATCATACATGACATTTCTTAGCACACATAACATTTCTTAGAACACATGATATTTATTAGCACACATGACATTTCTTAGCATACATGACATTTCTTAGCACACATGGCATTTCTTAGCACACATGACATTTCTTAGTATACATGACATTTCTTATCATACATGACATTTCTTAGCACACATAACATTTCTTAGAACACATGATATTTATTAGCACACATGACATTTCTTAGCATACATGACATTTCTTAGCACACATGGCATTTCTTAGCACACATGACATTTCTTAGTATACATGACATTTCTTATCATACATGACATTTCTTAGCACACATAACATTTCTTAGAACACATGATATTTATTAGCACACATGACATTTCTTGGCATACATGACATTTCTTAGCATACATGATATTTCTTAGCACACATGACATTTTTTAGTATACATGACATTTCTTATCATACATGACATTTCTTAGCACACATAACATTTCTTAGAACACATGATATTTACTAGCACACATGACATTTCTTGGCATACATGACATTTCTTAGCATACATGATATTTATTAGCACACATGACATTTTTTAGTATACATGACATTTCTTATCATACATGAGATTTCTTAGCACACATAACATTTCTTAGAACACATTATATTTATTAGCACACATGACATTTCTTAGCATACATGACATTTCTTAGCACACATGGCATTTCTTAGCACACATGACATTTCTTAGCACACATGGCATTTCTTAGCACACATGACATTTCTTAGTATACATGACATTTCTTAGTATACAGGACATTTCTTAGCACACATGACATGTCTTAGTATACATGACATTTCTTAGCACACATGATATTTATTAGCACAAATTACATGTCTTAGCAGTTGTACCGTTTACTTCGATAGCATATGACAAATATTCTTCCTCGTATTATTGACATTCCTCTTCACATATCAAATTCTTAAGCGCGCATAACATTTCTTGGTACATTTAATTAAAACAAACTAACATGATATTTTTATTTATAAAATCATTGTTTTTCTTAGCAACCGTAACAATTCTCTGCCCTTGTAGGATTTACTTACAATCGATAGCTGATTACCAATAGTTGTTTTCACATTATTGACATTTCTTGTCACAAACTAAATTCCTAAGCACAAATTGCATTCTCAGCACCTATTATTCATAAGCACACATGGCAATCTTATAAACTCTACATTTTTAGCACACATTTTATCTATTATGCTGTTCAGCACATTTGTATTGCATTGAACATTTACCATTTCAGTCTACATTGCTGGTCTTGACATACTCTGCTTAGCAAAAATGGGCATTCCCATACATCGCGTTTCTGTACATACTATTTATGTGGTGTAGTTGAGCACACGGTCTAACCGTGTTGACAAAAAAAAGCATTTTCAGCACATGGCACAAAGCAATTTTGGTGTTCTCAGCACACACTGTTAAACACACGTAGCATAACATGAGATTTCACATCAAGCATTGAATTCCTTAGTATACATGGCTTTCGAACAACGCGTTGAATTTCTAAGAAAATATAGCATTTCTAAACATGCATGGAATTTCTAGGTAAACATGACATTTCAAACCACGCATAAATTTCTAGGTAAACATGGTATTTCTTTACCTGTATGGAATTTCTAGGTAAACATGACATTTCTTTACCTGAATGGAATTTCTAGGTAAACATGACATTTCTTAACCTACATGGAATTTCTAGGTAAACATGACAATTCTTAACCTGCATGGAATTTCTAGGTAAACATGACATTTCTTAACCTGCATGGAATTTCTAGGTAAACATGACATTTCTTAACCTGCATGGAATTTCTGGGTAAACATGACATTTCTAAACATGCATGAAATTTCTAGGTTAAAATGCCATTTCTTATGCATGGAATTTCTGAAATATACATTACATTTCCAAACTCTCGCGGAACTTTTAAGTAAACGCGGTATTTCTAACCATACATGGAATGTCTATGTTTATATGTCATTTCAAACAACACATCATCCCTGTACGCATGGCATTCTCATACATATACGGTCTTCCTGCATTCGCGTAGCATTTCTAAAAAAAAATACAGGTCTTTTCAACTCATACATGGTATTTTAGCACAACATAAACTTGTAATACATGTGGTTTTGTGTTTTTCTTTCCCTACATACCCTGAAGCTTGATATTCCATTATACTTTCAAATTCTTTAGAAAAAACGTGTTCACGGCAAAAAAAGTATAGTTCCACCTGGCTGTTATAGGGAGGAGTATTGATTTTTAACGGAAAGAAACACAAAACTGACATTATAAAGCCTGCTTCCATTTCTACATTCCGACTTCAGCGGCAAATCAATGCTAAGCTATCCATTAAAACCGACTAGTAGGCCAGCACAAGCTGTAAATGTATTGTTAGCTTAACATCAAATTAATGAAAACATTCAATATGATATAAATATGAAATGTATCACTAAATCTACAAATATATAGGGATTCATAATGAACCACTGGAGAAGTAATATGCATGAAAAAAAGTGTGGTGGTATTTTTCCCCCAAAAAAATCGTTCTTGCTTTTTTGAATAACGGCCTATATATGTTTAAAACTAACTAAGCTTCGGATATTCAAGTCTGGTTAGCTTGCTCTGTTTTCATTTCGAGGTTTCATTACATCTGTTATATAACGTTGTTACGATATCGCGATGGTATTTGGTATCGCCATACTTTAGGGGACATATATCGGTGTTGGTTTCGATATAGAATGCATGTATCGTTCTACAAAGTATCGCGATATTGAATCTTTGGTTCGTAAGATATCGTATCGTCATCTGTTTATCGCAATATTTTTTTAATCATTTAAAGGACGATAACCGTGTCCGGTATCTGTGTCGCGATATTTATGAGAATGATACGTGTACCGTATCCTCACCGCGAAAAAAGAAGATGAAAAATATACGTAACGGTGTCGGGTCCAATGTATACATGTTTTTTACACCGGAGTTTTTCGCATTTCCCCAAAATTAACTGCAGCACAAATCTCGCGCCGTAGATTACTACAAATCGTACAGAAATTGAGCGCCACAGTTAATCATTTCGATGGTTATACCCCGAGATAATTGGCAGTGTTTCCATCGCAAAATTGTCCCAGTTGTAATGTTGACACCACCAAGCCGTTAGATTGAAATGTATCGCGATGTTTCCCGTAACACGCCAAACGAGCCATTTGGTTGGTTTAACAGGAAATGCCAGCGATTTGATTCCGACTTAATTGCCGGGTGCCTATGAAGTTGACAGTATGGGACCACATTCCCCAAACTGGAGGTTGGGTACACAAATGCTCTTTAATCGTTATTGGTGGCAATTAATGCAACACTTTATGCAAATAAGGCTAACGATTGACAAGTAAATGGTCAGATGTTTGGACAGGGGAGGCGTCGAGGGTGACACTATTACAGACTGTCGTGACGAGGCGAGCGTCCACTTGGTTAAAAGGGACACTAGAAAAAAGACAGAAGCAACTCGGAGTAATTGTCTTTGTCCCAAAATGAATTAAACGAAAACATGATTGATGTGTCATGCATGCAATTGGTCAAACTGTTTTTTGATTGTGTATCGGAATGTCGATGGAAACATTTCAGAGTTAAGCGGGGTTCGTCAGATGTTATAGTAACGGGATTTCGTTATTCCAATTACCGCGCGTCGATGCTCGTGCGCCTTTTGTTTTTTCAAGGATTTCAAGAATTTCCTTTTCGACCATTTGCAGACGCAAACACACAGGGGCATGGGAATTGATCACAGTATGTATGTGTAATCCTCTCCTAATGGTTTGAAAGAAGTATTGTCATACTATTAGCGGTTTAAATCATTTCTCGGTAACCCCACCCAACCCCCAACCCCATGATGATTCTATTTGTAAACAAGTGATTGATTACCATGCCCCTGTGCATAACGTGAAAGGGTTGCCACGCAGAAAACAACTACACTCATTTTGTATTTCAACAAGAATAAACTGTTAGTGTTACATATTTATTTATGTTACCATATCCCTCCTTTTAGAATATATAAGAAACAATTATTTCAAAGGTGCAAAAGCAGCAAGTAATGTATATTTCCATTGATGAAATAAAAAAATAAAAAAATAAAAAAAACAAGTTTCATGTTATATAACAGGAGAGAAAAAATGCAACGTGTCAGACTTGGATTCGAACCCTATAGTAGACCTACAAACTCGTGACGGTAGCTATACTTGCATTGGTTTCTGGTATATATCTGGCCAAGTCCATGCAGCCACAGTCATATCCTAAACGAGATCAGTCAAGATAAGAAAAACTGGAAATTCCGAAGCGATTTTGTCTGAAGTTAGGTGGTAATCTTATATCGAGAAAGAACCTTGGCATGGTCCAATTTTCCTATTCTTTTTCTCAATCACGCTTGGCATTCAATCACAAATCATAATTTTCAGTAGTCATTTGATCAGAGACTTAAATATGCTTGAATCTTACATTAAAACTTTGACTGAAAACATTTAACTGTTTTAGGAGGGGCCAAAACTAAGCTGACGTCCCGCTTGAATTGAGCATGTCGGCATGTTGACAATTTACAGAGAGATTTTATGTTTTTGTAAGTCAACAATTGTCCAAATAGATATGTACAATAATATTGTGATTATTTATGAACGATATGTTGCATGACAAGGAGAGTATACAAATTGTCTATAATGCTGTTTGAAATTTGGGCCGACATTCTCGTGTACTTCCGGAGCCACCATCTTGAGTAGGCATATACACCGCAACGCTCAGGACAGTGTGCCTGGTTATTAGTGTATCAATAGTTACACTTCTTAAAGGCAATTGGTAGAATTATATTGCAAAGTTGTCCAACATTGGAAAAAAACCTGTCAGTGGTTTGAGCTTGCCGCCGAGTCCGATTCCGTCTTTTCGTATTGCAGAGTTATCTGCTCTTGTGAGCAGGTATTTGATTGTTACGTCATTTGTTTGTGAGACGACGTAATTTTCTCACACAAACTAATGACGTAACAATCAATTCCTGCTCGCAAGAGCAGATAACTCTGCAATACGAAAAGACGGAATTCCCTCTTTACATTAATATAGTTTCCTCAGTATGTGTACAAATTACGAAATTGATGAAAAAAAACCATTGGCTGCAATTGTGGAAAACGGAGAAACAAAGTGCTGTTTAGATGACAAGAAACTGTCCAAACACGACAATACATTTGTTTGTTAACCATGCAACAGGAGATCGGCTCAAAAGATTAACCGTCACTGATAAAGCAGGTTAATAATTAATTATGTTTATCAACCCATTAATCGACCTGACGATAAGTCCATGGATTAGAATTTAACAGCGCTGATCAGCCCATTAATATCTGCTTGACAACACGTTACAAAATTAATACTTCCGTAATAACCGAGACAAAACACAAAATTAATTGTGTGTGCTAAACCTGTTATCCACCTCATTAAAAAGCAATGAACTGATTACCTAAGGACTGACCGTTGTCCGGAGATAAGACGCGCTCTATATGCTCATCTGTGATTGTGTCTGACGGAGATAACGCCATGTCCGTCTGCGCTCCTGTCCCAGATGGATAGGTCGTATCTCCCGATCTCTGTATCCCGGAATTTTACCGATCCGAGAGCTCAGTCGTCTATCCCGAGTTTTCCCAGCTGTGGTGTCTCGATAGTCCCTCATTGTCAGTCTCTAAAATACGTAATATTTCACGTCAAATAATTCTACGCTAATTGTTTCTTTTTTGGTGGGGCTTTTGGGAATCGCCATAGAAATACTGTTGCGTGTGTGTCATTGACCTAATAACATCGCTGTTCGTTCAAAGATCTTACAAATTTCCAAAATGCTTTCCTTTGAGAAGAAACTGAGACCAGCTTTTGAATTTACGAAATTTACCAGATTTACGTGAAAAACTCAATAGGACTATTTACTTAAGGATGTATGCGACGATACTTTGACACGTATCTCCATATCGAAAGAGTCCCAGTAAAATGTCACATTTGAAAATTACACAAGTGTTGTTGTCGTATATGAAATGTACATGGGAATTTATGGCATATTTGAAAAGAGCACAAGAATTGGCGACATATTTGAAAAGGACACAAGAATTATTGACGTATTTGAAAAGGACACAAGAATTGATGACATATTTGAAAAGGTACTAAATCTCGTCTTTTCGGAAACAATGATATGACACGAATCAGCCGACGTAAAGATAAAAGCACATTATTTAATGACGAACATACAATTCACAGGGACCCAATAATTTGTTACAGTTGGTACAGTAAATTTTGATAATTCTGATATATAGAGCGTCATATTTGTTAAGATCAATTCTTTGTACACTGTAAAAATGCCGCCCCATCACCGCCAAGTGATCTAAACTCGTAAAATATTGACGTACTCTTTATAAACCTACCAACGGTAACCAAGTAGTGTCTCAGGTCCCTGTGATACATGGAGACTGTGGTGTACCGTATCTTCATTTGCCCTCAGCTGTGGGTAGGAGGAAAAACCTGAGAAACAAACGATTTATCAATCATCAAAGAAAAAACCCGGATCTCTGATACCTGAACCAAACGTTTTCAAGGAGAAGTGACATTAGTTACAGCATCATGCGAAAACAAATAATTATCAAACGAAATAATTGACTATAAAAAGCAATGAAATATATCATTGAAATGTCCTTGAAGTTTTTAAAAACTAATTAAATTTGCAATTATTTTGCGAGGCTATCTCCCGAATGTGAGTCATATTCACGCCTCCAATCGCCAAAGAGTTCAATGTTACTCCATGGTACCATGTTTAACACTGAAAAAAAATACGCAAATGAAGAATTGTAGCAGAAAAACACAACATTTCACCTAACCTGGTGTGAATAATATCACGTGATCTTCATTTCTCAGCCATCAAACACAAGTTGTATAAGAAAGCAAACAATTGATGATCTCGAAGGTGTTACTAAACACCCTGTTCGTTAGATAATAGCGTACGAACATGCGAGAGGAGAAAAAATACGGTCCCCTTAAGATTTACAAGTTTCTCACAATATCGGAGTGTGATCCTCATGCAAATCTTTTGCAACAAGTTGATACTTCCAACCTAGCTATCGTTAAAATAGATCTAACCTTGAACAACAGAAAAGGATGTATCATACGGTTACTAGTATAGGGGGTTTTGTTCGGGAGGGGGGTGGGGGGGGGGTTGCTTCAGATATCCTGCTTCCAATTAACTTTCATTTTCTACTGGGAACGAAGGTAGTTTGAGTTTCTACTGGGGACGCAAATGGCTTAATGACATGTATCTACTTGGCAGAATGTGGTTGGGTACGATGATGGTTGTACATGTATATTAACTGAAAACGAGGGTGGCTGGTTTATCAACTGAAAACGAGGGTGGACTGGTTGCATTATCTACTGGGAACAAGGGTAGTTTGATTATCTACTAGGAACGAGCATAACCGGATTATCTACTGGAAACAATGATAGTTTGATTTTCTACTGGGGATGAGAATGGCTTGATGACATACTTGGAAGAATTGTCTGGCTGCTGATCAACTGGGAACGATGACGGTTTGATTACTGGGAACGAGGGTGGTTGCATTATCTACTGGGAACGAAGGTGGCTGGGATTATCTACTGGCTATGAGGATGGATTAACTAATCAACTAGGAACAAGGAAAGTCGGATTAACCCCTTGGAACGAGTTACCTGGATAACATGTATCTGCTTGAAATTAAGATGGATTGATCGTAAAACCTCCGGATTTTTTTTTTTTTTTTTTTTTTTTTTTTTTT
>NW_018404533.1:123123-132438 GCF_002113885.1 Mizuhopecten yessoensis
GGGGGGGGGGTCTCCGTGAGTTTGTGTACCACCGAGGGCTGAGTTGTTGATGTTTGAACTATTATTTGTGATAAGAGTAGTATACCAGAAAAGTTGATAATATATTGCAAAACCAGCTACAAATACATACGCCCACTTTAATTCTACATAGCCTACCCCGAAGCCCTGCCCGCACCCCTCCCCCTCTCACCTACCCCTCCCCCTATCCCATTTCCGACCATCCTGTCAAATTCATATCCCTTTCCCTTCCCTCCTCTCTATACGGGTACATGTATAGATTGTATNCCCACCCCCCACCGCTCTGTCAAACTCATATCCCTCCCCCTCCTTCTCCTCTATTTCGGTATATAGACGTCTCCAGCATTCCCCCAGCTTAGCAGCACACAGCGCCCTCTGACGAGAGACATGATTCAGGGAGAATTTGTGGCGTCGCCCTGGAACGGCGACCCCGGCGACAGCTGTTATGTAACGAGCGTTAATTTAGGGGACAGATGCAACTCGGAGAAACTGTCTTCGTACTGTGAAGCAGAACATCATACACTTAATCAAATTACGATGAATTGGTTCGTTAAAACACGAATTGTCGCCATTGACACACCATTGGACTTTGCCGAGCCGGCGTCTCGTCGTTGCCGCCATGATAAGCCCCTATCTCTCGCCATGTTACCAACACAGACCTCTACGAGGCTTTTTTTTCTGTCTAACGACTTAAGAAACGGAAATGAAAGAAATTGGAAATTTTAGGAGGTAAACATCGACTTTCTTTGTTCTTCCACTCTCAGGCACCGGCTAATTGCCTTTAAATTATAGAAAACGATGCCGAAATTATTTTTTTTCTTTTTAAATCTTCAGATGATTAGATTTTCCGTGAAATAAATTTTCCTGATTGTGAAGAAAAGACTTGAACATAGGAACCGTCTCTAACAATGATTGCTTTTGTATTCTAAATTTTAATTCAATAAAATTAGACGCAATTTTGTTGACACGTAGAATAATTGGTACATTGAGATCGATTTAATAGCTCTTCTTGAGTGTAGATCAAGTTAGTCAAGTGTCCTACACACCGAACTGAGAGCACTTCCGGAAGTTATTTCTTCTTTCTCTTTTTTTCTGTCACCCATGCAGGTTCGGGAAAAGAATAGTCGGGGTGTATCTCACTGTACGTTATCATCGGAGGCGACGTAAATGTGGAGCCTCAGGGAGAATCGAGAGGAGGGGGGGGGTCTTCTTTGTCTTCTGCTTAGAGGAAACTGAAGAAAAACCAAAATTGATCTACTGACCCCTTTGCAACATTTGAGATCTATATTTGTTCTTTTTTACTTCACCATTCTTTCTATTCCTCTAGACATTCGTCTTTATACGATCAGTTATTGGGAGGACGTTAAACACATGATAAACAAATAAATAAACAATATTTTATTCTGTATCCCTTCTACATACATATGGCAATAACAAACACGCAGACGAGCAAAACTTTCCCCAGAGGCTTCCCCTAGATAACATATGATTGGAAAGAAGATAGATTCTCGAGGCCTCTTGCTGCTAAACTGCTCTTGTGAGGAATCCTCTGAAGAGCTGTTTAGCAGCGAAACGCCTAGATAATCTGTCTTCTTATGATTTTTATTTTATATCTATATGTTTACAACATTATTTTAAATCCCTGTTCCTACGCAAATCGCCTCGACGCCGGCAGTCGAACCCGTGTCTAGTCTATAAGCACACATTCGAACACTCTTGATTTCACGAGCCTTGCGAACCATTCGGAGCCCAGGGTTTATCCCACAGGTTGCAATTTTACAAACTGATGAAGAAATAATAATCGGATATATCATATTTGATTCTAGCTAATTTTATGAAATGTTTTTTTTCATTCTGATCCTTACAGAGCCCTGATAAAGGGCAAACATGTCGATTAAATGTGTAAATAAAAGGGAAATAAACTGTAATTACCGGACTGTGGCATCTTATAAACGACATTGACATTTCAAAACCGACCCGACAGTCAAACTACACACTCAACAGCCATGCCAAAACTCGATGACGTCGTCAAAACTAACCCGCCAGCTGAACGTAAGGCGAAAACTCGATGACGTCGTCAAAACCAACCCAGTCAGTCAAAATACTCACTCTACAGTCATACGAAAACTCGACGACGTCATTAAAAATAGTAAAGAAAAGTTATCCTCACGATGAGTCCTCATTTCCTGTGGTCTCTGTGGGGTTTTATGCGCATGGTCCTGAATGGTTCTTTACTATCCATCATTTTCCATTTTTCGTCTTTCGGGATTCTCCGTGGTCCTTGCACGGGCCATCTGGACAATGGATTTTCCCACAATTGTACTTGTTTGGTCTATTTGGGATTGTGTCTGGCTTACCATGATCCTTAAAGAGTTGGTTCAAACAATATTTTATTTACAAATATGTAGTAAATAATATAATATTATACAAAATGTAATGTTAGGGATTTGGCAACAAGAGTAGGCTCTTATATTAAGCCAGTTCCCAAATAGGGCAATGACCCTAATGCACTCTATAGGGTCATTGCATATACCATCTATGTCTTTACCAGGTTCATCCACGCATTGGTTCCTGAGTTTTCTTGTTAAGTCAATTCGGGTTTGTGTTACCCGTATATGGTCCTTATGAGGTTATTACTGGAATACAGGCAAAAAAAATTGATGCCAATTTCAAGTCAAAGTCAGTTAAATTCCGGGACTTAGTTTTTTCATGTCAAATTGACATCAAGAAAATTTGCCGGTGTATATTTTCATGTATAGATTCATCCGGGCATTTATTCCTATGTGCCGTTTCATTGCCGCTAATGGTCTTCTGTGTTAGCCTAATCGTGATTCTTGTTTGGTTTATCATGCGTTTTGAATTTAATATGTGGCTGCATGTCCAGGGATTCCAAAAGGTCCCTGTACTGTCGATCTGACTGAATGTCCGGTGGGTTTCGAAAGGTCCCTGTTCTGCCGATTTCGCTGAATGCCCAGGGGGTTCCGAAAGGTTCCTGCGAGATCCTACAGGGTTGAGAAGGGCCATCGTTTGGTATCTCGTCTTTCTTTCCTTTGGCCTCCCGAACGTCATTACATTGTCCGATAGTTGTCTCCAGGATGTTTTTTGTCCCGATAAAGGGTTCAATAAACTTTAGCAAATTTGTCGAAGATGACACACCCTAAATTGTGAAGTAACTGGCATCTGACAGCTCCATAACGGTGACCCTCTGTACTTGAAACTCAGACGTCAAATTAAACTCATCGCGATGCCTGTTTCTTGAAAATGTCTTTTGTAATTAGTGAAATCTCCATTGTGCTAGCGCAGAATGGCGTTTTCCAGATGAAATTAAAACCAGCATATTGATTTCAAAATTGAACAAAAAAAAATCAAAAGTGGGCTAACCGTATCACGCAACCCAATTTGCTTGCATTCAAAATTCACAGAACGAATGCATAATTATTACGTCTGAGAATTTGCACATGCTGTGCTATTTAAATATGATTTTATAAGTCTTATTAGTATGGCTATCTGAAATTTTAGGCGAGATGGCCTCGAACAACTAAAAGCTTTTAAGAATGACTTTTTCGGTAAAACGAAATATGATATAATGAATTTTCCTCCTATAACTCCTTCGGGAGGTCTCGGCTTACATCTGTTTCTTTCAGAGGCGTCTCTCTTTTCATTCCGTCCCTTTAAGGGTCGTTGATCGCCGTCCCAGTTAAAACCTCTGTTTCAAATTGTTAACTCTGACCGTATTTCTTTTTTATATGTCCTCATTATAATATTTAAAGACGTAATCTACTTTTTATTATTGATGTTTCAAATCTGGAGTTTTGTTACCGACACAAATTGACAACTCCTCAGAAACGAAGTCTTACGGAAGATGCAAAGTTACTCTCAAATATTGAGGGCATTTACATGAATTGTATAGCAGCAAATTAACACACATGCACAAGGAACATATTCATTCACAATAGTAAGCCTGAACACAGGATGCAATAGACTTTAACAAAAAAATAAAGCGAAGCGAAGGATGCAGGAAATTAATTTTGAGTTACACATTAAACAAAATTCCATGTCTAAATGTAAATAAATATAGCTAAATTTCGAATAATAACAAAATGATATTCATCTTCAATTTTAGCACACACACTACAATATCGCATTTCTGCAGGTATTGGGTTAGGTCTATAGATAGAACTGTAGAAAAGGCTGGGCGGAACACTTCTCCGACGACAAGGTAGCTCAACTGGTTAGAGCGAAAGTATAACAACTTGAAATCCTGGGTTCGAATCCCGGTCTAGCATCACTGAATCTATTATTGACTTTAGATTGTTTATTTCATCTTATCATTTCTCATTGACGTTCCGCAAGGTATAGGGGTTTTTTCTCAGAAATTATTAATCAAAATTATACTCATGCCGAAACAGGTTCGATCAATGTTACAGTTTTTGGCAGTGGTGTGACACAGGGACCCTTAAAATCCAGCAAAATGATAAGGTAGCATGGTATCAAATGACCCTTTTCGTTTTAACGTCTCGTTGTATTCCTATTTGTCTTAATGTCTTTATTGTGACCGATATCTAGGTTATTTTCAATAATTAATGCAAGAGTCCCTCAACAAATCTATTACTTTCTTTGGTGAAAAAGTGTCTTCCCCCTAAAATCAAACTTTACCTGTATATAGCTGAAACTGGGGTTCATTTGTAGCTCCACCTCATTTCGCTAGTGGATAATTATGATTCTGTTTTCACTCAACATATATATTTCTGTGAAAAAGTCTTAAATATGACCAAAAAATAATTATATTACTCATGAAGTCGGTAGGTCTTGTACTTTAACGGTATAAAAACGTAGATAAAAATAAATAAAAATGTAGATCATGGTCATAGAAAAGCTTGTGTAATGCGGGGCAGATCCTTGTCAGTAATGCGCTTACTTTAAAGCTTTTGTCACATGCAGTATGACGTATTTAATAAGGAGCATGCATTTATGAGTCAGGAACATATATCATCAATAAAAACTTATTTGCGAGTTAATTTTTCGAGATGAAAAAACAATCTTGAAATCAAATATTTCGCCAAAATGTATCCAGACACTCACACTTTTAGAGTCGATGTTACATGCTAGATATCACTCACACGTTATACTTGTGATGTTTGTAAGAGTAAAGGTTATTTGTTACCTTACCCATTATATCTGTGAGTTGTGTTACAGTTAAGGGTATATACTACCTTACCCATTATACCTGTGAGTTGTGTTACAGTTAAAGGTATATACTACCTTACACATTATACCTGTGAGTTGTGTTACAGTTAAGGCTATATGCTACGTTACACATTATAAATGTGTTTTGTGTCAGAATTAAGGTTATATGTTTCCTAACACATAGTACCTGTGCTTTATGTTACAGTTAAGGCTATATGCTACGTTACACATTATACCTGTGATTTGTGTAACACTCAAGCCTCTCCGTCCTTTTTTCTCTAATTTTCTTCTTTCTTTAGGCCGCATTTTTTTGAGAAAATAGTATTCATTCCTATTTGTATCCCTTTTTCCCGAAAGTAATGACTTCTATTTTAACTTAAACCGTCGAGGAGGAAATTCCATTTTATCTCCAACTCTATTTTCTAGGGATTTATATGCAAACCATGCAAATGATTTCTGTGGGAAAAAAACACTAAAATAGAAACCAGTTTAACAACAGCAATTATCCCAGTACCGTTGCATAGAGCATGTACTTTACCGGTGTGAAAAGATAGACAAAAACGGTAAAAATAATTCATGGTCACAGAAAAGCTTGTTTAATTCGAGACAGATATTTGTCAGTAATGCGCTTACCTTGAAGCTCCTGTGATATGAGTTTGATGCATGCCATAGGCATTGAAATTAGGTTGAGGGCGGAGAGATAGCAGTCATGCAAGCTATGCAAAGCTGTTCTTCAAAAAAAAAATCCGATGATAAATCAAAATAAGGATTTGTCTTTTTAAAATGAAGCGACGGAATTCTTCTTAGAAATACAAAGGGATGATTTTGCACTTATTTTTGTATCGACTGAAACATCTCGTAAATATTAAGATCTAGTTGACGTCGGTCGTACAGTATCAGCTGTTGAGATCGTAAGGTCAACGCCGTTCTGCATTGACCACTGGTCATCTCAGTGTCGCCGTTTTGACAACGATACGGCACAGACACCGGTTGCTAGGGCACAGTTCCTGTTGCTAACGATGTGTGTCCGGGATGTGTCCTTATTTGATTGATTAGAGCGCTGGTCATTCCTGCACCCGTCGTCTAATGCAGAGTGGACATTGCTGGTCACTGATTAGTGAACTACACTGCAAGGTCACGTGGGGCTGGCAGCGTGGTCAGCTTCTTTCCTATTGAAACCAGGCGCAACATGTCAATTGCAGGGTCACAATGTATCTGTACAGTATTTTGAATTACTTAAAATCACGTTGTTTCATATTTCTAGCTAGTTCTGCATTAAAACAAACAATTGGAACATCTTTTGGAAAGGAAATTTATATACATTTCGCAGCCGTTCATTGTATGGCAGAAATAAGCGTAATAAATACAGAAGAACATGTTGTTTTGTTATAATTTGTTTCCTTATCTCTAATTTTGACTAAAGCGGCTTCACGCAGTCATTAATATTTAAGGAACCCCGTACCACTGCTAAAAACTGTAACTCAATGTTGGAAACGGTGTTTTCCGGCATTGCTGTAGGTCTGAAAAGAAAATCATACCTTATGGAACATTTATGAGAAAAACTAAAGATGAAATATATAAAAGAATATAATAAATAGTAGTGTTTTGAGTGTACAAATTCTGTGGGGCTAGACTGGGATTCGAACCCCTAACTTTGTTTCCTATATTATTGCCCTTACCGACTGAACTTCCTGGTCATCGGAAGTGTCCTGCCCGAAATATTCTATAGTTATATCCAAACGGACGTTAAGGGGAGGTTACTGTATATAGGGGAAAAACACAGTGCAGAGGGACAGGGAACCTTAATGAAGTTAAAGGGAGGTTACTGTTAAGAGGAAAAAAACACAGTGTAGTGGGACAGGGATTCTTAAGGAAGTTAAGGGGAGGTTACCGGATATAGGGAAAATACAAAGTGCAGTGGGACCCAGGGATCTTTAAGAAAGTTAAGGGGAGGTTACTGTATATAGGGAAAACACACAGTGCAGTGGGACCCAGGGATCTTTAAGAAAGTTAAGGGGAGGTTACTGTTTAGAGGGGAAAACACAGTGTAGTGTGACAGGGATCCTTAAGAAAGCTAAGGAGAGGTTACTGTATATAGGGAAAATACACAGTGCAGTGGGACAGGGATCCTTAAGTAATATCCCCTCCTTAGACACCAAGACTTCCTTATCCCCGTGAAGTAGTTTACTGTGTAATCAATACAAAACACAGACGTGTTGTGGTTGTGACGCCATTTTTATATTTATCAATATAATGCTTGACAGTTTGCTTCAAATAACACAGTGAATAATAGCTTAGAATCAATCGCTCAGGTGACTAAGACTTTGTAGGATTATTGTTCTGTTAATACATTTTCCTTGGCTATATTAACACAAAGCAATTTTCAATCCAATAAAGAATGGTTAATGTTTAAGCTCTTCCTGTGGTGAGCGTAAGTCAAACAGTTCATAACGGTTTAAAAACTGAGGAAAATATCTGTCAGCCAATATGTAAAACAAAGATTTTCATATTGCATCTAAATTTTAACCGTCCATATTAGCGGCAGAAAGGTAGTGTGTCTAGTATGAATACATTTATTTTAATCATACACAATCACTTCACAATAAACTTGTCCAAGACAATGAAATTGATCAACCGGGGTTCCAAGTTGACAGTTGATAACTGATTTGTGCGTTTCCGATATTCTGCCTAACAAGGCTGGTCAATTTCAGTGCCCTGGACATTGATTGCTGCGGTCACTGGATTCCGGACATTGATTGCAGTGCATGGTCACTTTATGCTGGACACATGTGGTACAATGGTCAAATGGGGACATGTGTAGTGTAAATGAAGTCGGGACCAATTATACTGGGCCATAAAACACCATCGGATGTGTCACCCTACAACTATAAATAGTGAAAGCTCTGTCAACTTAACGTATCGTTAAATAAATTATTCAAATTTAATTTGTTCAAAATAAATTTCAAATTCAAAATTTTGTTCGTCATGCATATCCGATTGTGATTACTTCTAATCCGTGTATACATAGTTTTAAATCGTTATTATTTGAAGTATGAAATAAAATCAAGAATTCAAATATTACTGCAGAGCCCTTGTATGCTGCTCAAGCTTGACGAAACGGTGTCCAAGACAGCGCGTGCAGTGGATGTGTTACATTCCGCGTGTTACAAGCTGCAATACAGTGCTGGCATTTAATCTTGACCATGTCCTGTTTGTCATTAATGATTGTAGGCGAAGCTGTGAGGCATTGATTGTCAATAGGGGGCGCCACCGTTGTATTTCTATTTAACATGTGATGTGGTGAGTCACATGTCCTTGTGGTTTTGTAAACATGGCGTTGTTTAATTCCGTATAACCGAATGGTGATATACGATGACAAGTGTTTTGTGCGACAACACCGTCTTCAAACACAGAAGAATATGTCCTATGAAACGATTCTTTCTGTCGAGAATACAATACCTGTCACCAAGTTTCAATCCTCAATTGAATTAGATAACTTGTGTTGATGATTCATTAAATCCTCTCTTTTGAGACCGACACTACTTTTGATACAATAAAGCCTGCCTGGTAAGACCACCCTTCCTTGGTGCAATAGAACCTTTTTTCAGGACCATTCCCTTTGACTATGAAATAGAACCTGTCTTTTGAGACCTCCTCTTCTGTCGAGACAGCAGAGACTGTCTTTTGAGAACACCCCCTTTGTAGATGCAACAGAGCCTGTCTTTTGAGAACACGCCTGTTGATATTCGGTCTTTGCGTATTGCAGAGTTATCTTCTCTTGAGAACAGGTATTGCTTGTCACGTCATTTGTTTGTGAGAGTAACGTCATCAATTTTTGAGAAAGCGACGTAACTTTCTCACACAAACCAATGACGTAACAATCAATACCTGTTCTCAAGAGAAGATAGCTCTGCAATACGCAAAGACGGAATAACAGAGCCTGTCTTTACAGAACACCTCTCTGTAGATGCAACAGAATCTGTCTTTTGAGAACACGCCTCTCTTGATATAACAGAGCCTGTCTTTACAGAACACCTCTCTGTAGATGCAACAGAATCTGTCTTTTGAGAACACGCCTCTGTTGATATAACAGAGCCTGTCTTTACAGAA